>NC_072834.1:24575000-24875000 GCF_027744805.1 Dunckerocampus dactyliophorus | reverse complement strand
TGCGAGAACCATGCAGTCTGATTAGCATGATGATATGCCACACCTGTCAGGTGGATGGATTATGAGCGATCAATGCTCACAAAAACAACCATTTTTGAAAAGAGAGACCTTTTGCCTAAAGTCATCCCTGGTCACTTCTAGCTCGGGTTTTCAAAAATAAATGAATAAATCACGCTGGGGGCAGCATGGCTCAGGTGGGGGCGGCATGTCTCAGGTGGTAGACTGGTTGTCTACACCCGTCACTCGGTGTCAGTAAATTACTCAGGCACACAAGCACCAGACTTGATCACTGTAACAACAGGCTTTTATTGCAGCTTTAAATGATCTCACAACAGGCACAATAATCCCTGGACTGTCACATTTATATATTATTTCTATACATTATTTTATATCATGTACATTTATATTATTTATATCTTGTGTATGTCTTATTTTCTATGATGTCTACTATATTGGGTAATAGGAGTGTAAAGGTGACTATGGGGGTGTTATTTCCTGTCTCGAGGGCTCTAATCATGTTAAAAAAGTGTATTTAGTAGGTTCTAAACAGGTTTTCTATGATTTTTTTCAGTAAAAATATTCCATTTATAAATCATAAAGTAATAAAAGAGGGATTACTGTATAGAGAAACATTTCACATCTGAGTTTAGCTCATAGAAAATGGGAGCAAAAGCATGTATTTTCCTCTGAGATTGTTCTGGTAGTTGTGTGTTAGCAACATGTATTTATGATGATGTTTTCACAGCCATTTTGTCAGTCATTTTCAGTGGTGAAGTGAAGCTGTGAATGTTTTCAGACGGCTAGAAATTAGTTTTTATTTTTTCATGAGTCAATGTGTAGGATAAAAGTGGACACAGGTGGCAGATTGATTTGCACTGGATGTGCAGGCAGCGGACCAAGGCACTGGTTTGGCTTATAATATATTTAATGCCCTTTCCTTTATGATCATGGAAGCAGCGGAGCCATTAATATTACACGCTGATGAATTATTCACATTTTCTTATGGGTCTGTAATATTCAGTGTGTTTCATCTGGGAGACCTGTTGTCTACTCAAGATAAAAGCGGTAAATGTCTACTGTCTCAAATTCCCACTGGAACAAAAGATCAAAATGCTATTAAGAGAAGCAGCCAGCGAAGAACCAAACGGCACCTGCCTCCTGCCTCATTGTCACACTCAATATAAATACGGCTGTTGTCATCAGAAAATAAAAAAAAACACCAAGGAGGCTTTTTCTCCATCAGTGTCTTCATTTGAAGGGCATTTTGCTGCCCAAAGGCAAACGTCTAACAACGTCCCCGAGCGCTGAATCCATCCTCTGTGCCTGTGCAGCAGACGGGGGAGGAAAGAAGACGGGGAAGACGCCGTGGTCTCAAAGACCCCACACTGGGTTCTGTCACTCCACATCAAAATCCCCTCAAAGCCACAGATCACTTCCACTCCGGTTCACATGTTCCACACTTGGAAAGTGTTTACCAGGCTCAAAGAGTTTGTCTGCACAGCATACTCACACAGATACTGTAGCCGGCAAAAAGCAGTGCAATGCACACTGTCCTGCCTCCCAGTGCACACCAGCACAGCCAGTTGTGTCACCTACGTAAACACAGTGACATCACAACAAACAGCCACACGGCGTCTTTCACTAATTATGACAGAAACAGCAGAAGTGTGTGCTGTTGTTTTTCCTTTGTAAAAGCAACAGTGGGACACTTCAGCTCCGATATTATGGCAATACCATCAAATTAGCACAATAGCAAACTACTGCGTCGTGGAAACAAGCTGGCTTTCTATCTCCATTGGAACACCTCTGTGTGGAGTTTGCATGATCTCCCTGCACTGCAAAACCTTCAAGACAGTGAAAAGTCCTATTTTAAGCAACCATTTCTTATTTTTTTCCTAAAAAGAAAAAAAAAATGTCCAGCAATTTTCACTTGAGAAAAATAATCTTATATTAACAAAGTGTAGCTAGCCAATTATTTTCAAGATATATTTTTTTGCCATAAATTAGTTCATTTTTTTCTAATAACAAGCTGAAAACTTAATTTTCATTATTCTTCAGCAACAGATTCATATATATTTGCCTTAAATTAAAGTGCTAACTGTCTAAATTTAAGAATGGACTCATACACAAGATTTGCTGATTTCGGACCAACTCTGCAATTTTCACATCAGAAAAATAATCTTATATTTAAAAAGTATAGCTAGCCAATTCTTATGAAGTTATTTTTTGCCAGAAAAGTGTTCTTTTTTTTAGCAAATTATATGATTTTTTTTTTATTTAAAAAGAAAAAAGTGTAATTGTATCTAAGATTCATTTTAACCTGTTGGCATAAATGCTATCACAATTCTTTTCTGGCATGATCTGCATGTGAATTCACTCGTTTTTACATTTCTAAACTAGATGAAAAGTCATATTTTCTTGAATCAAGTTGAATAATTGTACACATTTACACAGATATTATGACGAGATTTCATGTAATAAATCTTAATAAATAAATAAATCTTAATAAATCACGAAATTTGCTGTGCAGCGTTCACATTGGTCCCAAATCAGCAAATCTTTACATTTATTTTCTGTGTGTGAGTCCATTCTTAAATTTAGAACATTTAGAAACCACTTTTATTGTTCATTTAAGACAAATATTCTTAATCTGCTGTTGAAGAGTGCGGGGAAGTTGTGGGGATTGGACAAAGTTGAGAGGTTGCACATTTTGTGAGAATCGGTTAAATTTGGCGTGATCGCAAAATCCTGGAATTGATTCCCAATCGTCAACCTTCTGCCCCAATCAATCCATTTACCAAAAACAAGTGTGCTGATGGCGTTGAAGATGAGTCTTTTTTCATTTTGGCTCAGCTCAATGTGAAGCTGCGATGGTAAACAAGGAAACTGAGTGATGTGCATCTTTCTCTTGTGGAAATACCCGTCAGTGCATGTTGACTTACTCACTAACATGCACACGCACACGGCGCGAGGCAAGCTGTTTCTTTAAACTTGCTCTCACAGCCAATAGCAGTGGAGATAAATGACAGGCCTATATGTGGCAAGCGGTGGTTAAATCCAGCCTTGGAGTGTGCCGTTTGGCTTAAACACACAGCGCTGGCGTACGTTGCGAGGAGGAAACCTGTCTTTGGAAAGTCCTCTGCTTGAGAGAGAAACGTTCCCTCATCTAAAGATAAGATGGTGATGAGCGTGCGATAACGTCAGTGCTTCTCCTGGCCGTTATCTGACACTGTTATCTGACTGCACAGCACCCGGCATCTCCCAATCTTACATCCTTTAAGCACACACACACACACACACACACACACCAAAGCTAATGCTGCAACATTCCAAACCCAGTCCCAGCAGCTTATTGATCAGTTTGACACGCTCCCGTTGTTCAACAGATGGAACATCTAATATCATGTGAAATGGAAGCGTTGTGTGTTACCACACCGTGACTATATGTTGTGTACTCACCTCTATGTCTGTTTGTAGTCTTATCAAACATTAGCATGGCGTCATCCACCTGCAAGAGACAAGACAGCCTGGTTTTACTTTGGAGTGTCTGGCATCACCTTCTCATCAAGTCATCGCGTGTTTTCCAGACTAGAAGTCATAGTTTGGCTGGTCCTGTGACTTCCAGTCAGGTGTGACTGATCTATCACAACATATGCAATACACAATTCAACATGCGCTGCCCTGAAGTTAAAGGGGTTTTTTTGGTGACAACTAGTGGCCACAATCATTCATTGATTTGTCACACAGTTTGACGTGCAAACTGAATGATACAAAACGTACCGGATGCTTTTTGTTACAAAATACTTTCTGCTACACTTCTGCCTTGGACTCTATGTGTCTGTAAGTAATGTGCAACATAATACATACATCATTGAGAAATGTGCTATTTTACACAGCAGTGTTGTTTAGTTTGGAGATTGTAGCTGCTGCATTAGCCACTGACGAACTAAATACACACATATGATTTTCAGTTTACAGTAATCCCTCATTTATGGTGGTTAATTGGCTCTAGACCTGACTGTGGTCGGTGAATTTCCACAAAATAGGACTGCTTATTTATAAATACAATATTTTTGTAGTTAGAGCATAGGAAACCTGTTTATTACCTCCTAAATACACTTTTTAACATGATCGGAGCCCTTAGACATAAAAAAAGCACCCCTATAGTCACCTTTACACTCCCATTACCCAATATAGTAGACATCATAAGAGAAAATAAGACATAGAAAACCTGTTTACCACCTTCTAAATACACTTTAACATGATTAGAGCCCTCTAGACGTGAAATAACACCCCTATAGTCACCTTTACACTCCCATTACCCAATATAGTAGACATAATAAGAGAAAATAAGACATAGAAAACCTGTTTACCACCTTCTAAATACACTTTAACATGATTAGAGCCCTCTAGACATGAAATGACACCCCTATAGTCACTTTTACACTCCTATTACCCAATATAGTAGTTTGTTCTGTGCACTTCCATCACTGTCCTGTTTGGATCTGCAACCAAAGTGGACAGGAACGGACTACAAAGAAAGATCACATCTGCAGAAAAAATAATTGGAGTCAACCTTCCCTCCATAAGTGGCCTGTGACCTGTTGGGAACATCACTGCAGACAACTCACACCCCGGACACAAACTCCCCCCCTCAGGTAGGCGCTACAGAGCACCGTACGTCAAAACAGCCAGGCACAGAGACACTTTCTTCTCCCAGGCCGTTCTACACTTGAACACATCACTGTTGATCATCAGGTTTTCTTCAATGTAAATACTGCGGTTTGTTTAAATGCAGGTCATTATTATTCAGTGATTCATCACACACCTACTTACTTGAATTGCACTGTCATTATATCATTCTTATCCCTTTGCACATCTCAATCTTACTCTTTAATTGCTTCCTCATTATTGACTTCTTTAATGTAAGTGTGTTTATGTACAGTGAGAGCTAATTTAACCCAAGTCAAATTCCTGCTTTGTGTAAGCAGATTTGGCCAATAAAGCTGATTTGATTGAGATAAATTGATACACGTTTAGTATCAGGAGAGGTCTTTCTTGTGTCTGTGCAGTACTTCCTGCAGTGGCTATTGTAACATGACTGACACCTAGTGACCATCATTGCAATGTCTTTAAATGCATCTTCTGAATGCCTTCCATTTGTATTTGACTTCATTTAGACATTTTTTCACCTAGGAAAAAAATGCATCAAATTTGCTGAAATGTGCCTATTTTTGGACTAATAATATGTCACTCTGCTTGGTCTGCTGCCCTCTGCTGTCTCGTTTCAGCTCTGCAGAGGGATCTGCTCTCCTGCTCTCCTAATGAGCGCAGCTGCCTCCAATCAGCAATCAAGCTCTTCTTAAGCAGTGCTGCCTAGTCAGTCGGTGCCAGGTTGTTGTTGAACCTTCACCAGTGTCGTGTGTTGCTAGTATTTCTCTTTCTGCCATTTTTCCCCACTGCCAACTATTACCTGTAAGTTGTTGGGGATTTCCAGTGTTTTCCCTTCATTTGCTACTTTGTCCTTTTGTTTGTAGTTTCCCGGTGACCTTTTGTCATCAGTGCCTTTTGTTGTACTTTGTCTTTTCTCCTGTGTGCGCAGCCTTTATTATTATCAAATAGCTTTTTGACACCTTCCTGCCTTTGTCACCTGGCACCCGTGCCAGTGGTGGCAACACAATAGCACAATTTGGTGGTGAGAGATTACTGCATTTGCATTCATTTGAGTTTTGGTGTTAAAATATGTTCGTTTGTCAGGTTTCCACACACCGGGATGCATCCAGGCATCACATCTCGTATTAAAAGTGTCTTCTGGCATTGATTCAGCACTTCTATCAGCTTGTGTCTCCTTGCTGAACATTGCCCCCTCCCTCTGGCTTTGTCTTCTTGTGAATTTAATGTGAGGAGCGGCACTCCGCCATAAATTCAAGATTCAAGATTCAAGAGAGTTTTGTCATGTGCGTGGTAAAACAGCAGTTATACTATGCAATGAAAATCTTATTCTTTTCATTCTCCCAAGAAAAGAAAGAAAACACAAGAAAGAATAAGAACATAAGAAACATAAACATATATACCAATAAATTAAGCAACAACAACAGAAGAGACATTAATACACACAAATAATACAAATAAATAAATAAATAAATAAATAAATAAATAAAGTGCTATGAGTGTGTGTTGCGTGTGGTGTGTGCGAGTGCTTCGTTGAGAAGCCTGATGGCCTGTGGGTAAAAGCTGTTTGCCAGCCTTGTGGTCCTGGACTTCAAACTCCTGTAGCGTCTGCCTGACGGTAGGAGTGTGAATAATGAGTGTTGTGGATGTGTGCTGTCCTTGATGAGGTTGTGTGTTCTTCGTAGGACTCTAGTTTTATAAATGTCTTGCAGTGAGGGGAGGGCTGCCCCAACAATGTTCTGTGAGGTCTTGATCACCCGCTGGAGTGCCTTCCTATCACGTGTTGTACAGTTACCGTACCAAACAGTGATGGAGGCTGTAAGGACACTTTCCATATAATGATAAATACGGGTAAATGCGACTTATTATGTTTTTTCCTTGTGGTGGGGCATTTTTGGAGCGATGCGACTCGTATAGTGATAGCACTCTGCTGTAATCACAGCACCGTTATTGGTTAACATTCCCCCTTATGATGCAGCAAGGATGTGAGAGAAAAGTGGCACACAATGACAATAATGACAAGCGCTGAGGAAAATGGAGAAGTGTTTGGACAATTTGTTTGATGAACACCAATGTCCAGTCTTGGGGAGGGAGACAGATAAATGCATTACGCTACGCGCAAGTGAGACAAATGGCCATCCGTCCTCATCTCGCAGGCGCGGCAGCAGGAGCATCCACCATAATATCATCCCTCATCATGTCCAATAAAGCCACACACAGATAGGCAGCCTGCATTTTTCCTTCACACGTCTCCTATCTGCAGACAACCTGTGATTTTTATATCTTTGAAGAAGTGCTTTAAAAACAGAGTGAGGCATGCTCATTCACTCCCTAATTTTGTCTTGAGGGGAATAAAAAAGGACGGGGAAGCAAGCAGAAAATTGCACTCTTCTCTTCCTGGTTGTGGTTTCTAGGTAAGTGTGACGACGTACCTCCGAGGCTTCTTGCCGTGCAAGGGGAAATGCGTGAGCACAGGCCTGTGTCTGTGTTTTTCATGGGAGGCTGGTAAAGCTTTGGGAGAAGATGGGACCAGAAAAGAATAAGAGTCTCATTCAAGCAGAACTGTCTGATTGGATAAAAAGTAGTCTGGCTGGCAGGCAGACTGGCACAGCGCTCCCGCCACACTCTGGCTGCACATTTGGCACACATGTTGACGTTGCCGGGCACGGCGCTGGCACGGCTGCGGAACCAACCTGCTTCTTTGCTGCATGCAGCTCTCAGGGCCTTTTTTTGTATTTTCAGCGCCTCTGCAAAATATTTGCAAATGTAGCTCTCATATGAGGCTGAGGCATGATGTACGTGGCATAGCTAATAAATAAAAAGTATAAATACAACTACAATTAACACTGCAGACACTTCACCTCACAAACCAAAGAGGCAGGCTTTTCGCTGATATGCGGCCAGGATTGGCTGTCTACAACCAGCTTTTTCTTCCATTCTCCACACGACTTTAATGTTTCTAGTGGAGGGGCTTATCTGTCCAGACTTGCTGATTAGGGCAGTTTTCCTCCGTTGTCACGCTTTAGGTCGCAATGACAAATGAGGGTTATTGCTGTCATTTCCTAATTTGTTCTGCAGGAGCTGACAGAGGCAGTTAAGTCCGACTACTTTGGCTTTTCTAACTTGTCAAAGCCTTTGTTTTTCATTTATATCATCTGATTGGCCTCACGAGCTCATGGAATTTGTTGAATGAATGAATGAATGAAGGAAGGAAGGATGGATGGATGAATGATGCCCCTTTTCCTCCACACTTAACCTTTTTCACTCACTACTCACTCTCTTCACTGACAAAACGAAATAGCCTATTTTTCACAGGTTTTTTTGTAGTTTGGCTGGTCCTGCAGAACTCAGAAAAGCAAATTCGATCTCAGTTTAAGAATCTTCTTCTCTTACCTTGTCATAAGAACATTTGACTTCAATCTAGCTATGTGATTAAGAACAACTTGCTTATTTTAGGACTCATTATATTCTTAAAAGTCACAAGAAGAATATTCTAGTTATAAGAATTCTAGCCAAGCAACTTTTGCTTACCCCACTGGCAGAATTTTTTGCTTGAAATATGAAAAGTTGTCTCATTTTAATATCATTTGGGCTTCTTTCGAGTATGGCTGTTTTTGCAGTTTATTGAGTGTTTTTATTTCTGTGTGTTCATGAGTCCCCATTCAAATTCAACTTGGTGTCAAACTCATTCATAAGCCACATGGCACCACCTCTACCTTGTTGTACAGATGCAACAATGAATCTATCAATCCACGATTCATCAATTATCCAATTCTCTACAACTACAACTATCTACAACTATTTTGGTATTCCATTCATCGTTTTTTGAAGTCAATATCCTCTCATTTCACCCTCTCAGATGTGAATATTTGTTAATGTCGTTAGTCATGCATGAAAGCAGAGCTATTATGTTTGTGTTTCAAGTCAAACAAGATATTCCCACACATCAGCTTTGACTTTGGAAAACACTGATGGACATTTTGGTAGCGTAGCAAAGCAGTAACTCTTTGTCTTTGCTTCATCTTCATTTGCTCCGCCTAGACCAGTTTGAGTGTATATCCTAAACTGATTAGAGCAAGCAGAACAACAGAGTACTGTGCCACCCTTATCCACAATATATTCACCAATGACTTGGATCAGACCACAACTAGTGGCCTGTTCATCAATCATCATCTTCCAGTGTTTATCATTTACAATGAACATTAGCATAAAAGACTGGTGCTGGCTACAAAGACTGCACACAGAGGATAGCGTCAGCGCTCTCAGGAAAGATCTAGAAGAACAAAGATGGGAGAGTATCTACAGTGCAAAAGATGTGGGTGAAGCATATGACAACTTTCTATCGAGCTCTACCTTAAGAACACAAAAAGTCCAAGAAGCAAAAGAAAAACCAGCAGCCATGGATGACAAAAGGACTAAAAAACGCCTGTAAGAAGAAGAAGACATCATACAGGACATTCATCATTCTACAAACTAAAGAAGCACAACAAATATACTGTATAAGAAAGAAGCTGACAACAATGTAGAGAGTGCAAGAGGGAATATTCTAGTCATTTAATAGATAAGAATACAAATAACATGAGAGCATCTTAAATAGTGTTCTAAGGAACAGCACTAAGAAAGCAGACTATTTTATGCTGGGAAACACTAATAAGGATGATATGAATGAGCTACTTGAAATGTTCAACAATTATTTAGGGAATATTGGAGCTAAACTGGAAGAAGACATTCCAAACCTCCAGACAATGGAGGAATGGAATGAAACCATAGATAGAACTCAATCCCATGTTTCTTACTGATGGAACTAAAAAGTAAAACACTGACATTGTCAACAATTTCAAAGCAAAAACATCAACTGATTGTCATGGAATTGAACTGGAAACAATGAAAAGGTTCAGCAATGCTACTGTAGAAGCGTTAACATATATTAGTAACTTATCATTTCAGACTGGAACATTTCCTAACTAAATGAAAATTGCTAAAGTGGTTCCAATTTTCCAAAATGAAGATAAACATCAATTTACTCATGACCAACCAGTTTCCTTTTTACCCCCATTTTCTACAATGATGGAGAAGCTATTTAATAACAGGTTGGACAAATGCATTAATAAGAATGAAGTACTAGCAGGTAGTCAATACGCATACAGAGCTAACATTTCAACTTCTATGGCACTGATGGAAATCACGGAGGAAATGACTCATGCTATAGACCACAGAAGGTGTGCAGATTGAGTATTTATGGATCTTACAAAAACCTTCCATACAATTCATCACAATATTTTATCATCAAAATTAGAAAGGTACGGAATTAGAGGATTCGTTTTGAATTGGGTTAAAAGCTACCGAGCAAACAGGAAGCAATTTGTAAAGCTAGGAGAATACACATCTGGGAGTTTAAATATCACATGTGGAGTACCCCAGGGGTCAATATTGGGACCAAAACTGTTTAATTTGTACATCAATGACATTTGTAAAGTGACAAAGGACTTAAAGTTGGTATTATTTGCAGATGATACCACTGCCATTTGTTGTGGGGAAAGCACACAACAACTCATTATAAAGGTCAAGGATGAAAAGGTCATATTAAAGTCATGGTTTGATAAAAACAGATTATTCTTGAACTTAAGTAAAACTAAAATAATGCCATTTGGAAATAGCAGAAAGGAAACGTACGACCTCTCTTCACACCGGTGAACATCCAGGGAGCGGACATAGAGTTGGTAGACAGCTACAAATTCCTGGGTGTTCACCTTACCAACAAACTGGACTGGTCCGTCAACACCCACGCCCTCTACAAGAAGGGCCAGAGTCGCCTCCACCTGCTGAGGAGACTGAGGTACTTTGGTGTGTGCAGGACTCTTTTACGGACCTTTTATGACTGTGGTGGCCTCAGCCATCTTCGATGCTGTGGGCTGCTGGAGAGGGGGCAGCACGGACAGGGACAGGAGCAGGATCAATAGACTGATCAGGAGAGCGAGCTCTGTCCTGGACGGTCCTCTGGACTCCGTGGAGGAAGTGGGGGAGAGAAGGATGTTGGCTAAGCTGACATCCATCATGGACAACACCTCTCACCCGCTACATGACACTGTTGTTTCCCTGGGCAGCTCCTTCAGCAGCAGACTGTTACACCCACGGTGTAAGAAGGAGAGGTTCCGCAGGTCCTTCATACCGACCGCTGTCAGGCTCTACAACACCTGCACCACCTGAACCATGTTGTAGTCAATATGCATTCTTTACACTGTACTCTTTACTTGCGTATCTTGCTTGCTGCTGTAACAAGTGAATTTCCCCGCTGCGGGATAAATAAAGTACAAATACAAATACAAATACAAATAGACAGAGTGGACATTGAAAGAGTGAAAGAAAATACATTTCTGGGGGTCACAATAGACTAAATGAGTTTGAAATTTCATATCAAATATACAACAACAGACAGCAGTTCAGAGTACCCAGCCTTCCTGGAGTCCGTCAGAGGGGTGCTGGAGAGCACCCCAACTGGTGACTCCATCGTTTCGCTGGGAGGCTTCAATGCCCATGTGGGCAATGACAGTGTGACCTGGAGGGGCATGATTGAGAGGAACGGCCTCCCCGATCTGAACCCGGTGTGATGTTGGACTTCTGTGTGAACCACAGTTTGTCCATCACAAACACCATGTTCGAACATAAGGATGTCCTGGATGTTCTGGACACGCGGATAAAGAGAGGGGCTGAGCTGTCAACTGATCACCACCTGGTGATGAGTTGGATTAGATGCCGGGGGAGGATGCCGGACAGACCCGGGAGACCCAAACGTGTAGTGAGAGTGTGCTGGGAACGTTTGGCAGAGTCTCCTGTTCGTCGAGTCTTCAGCTCTCACCTCCAGCAAAGCTTCGCCTGCATCCCGGGGGAGGACGAGGATATTGAACCCGAATGGGCTCTATTCTGTGCCTCCATTGCTGGGGCAGCCGAGCAAAGCTGCGGCCGCAAGGTGGTCGGTTCCTGTCGCGGTGGCAATCCCCGAACCCGATGGTGGACACCATAGGTCAGGGCTGCCGTCAAGCTGAAGAAGGAGTCCTATCGAGCATGGATGGCTTGTGGGACTCCCGAAGCAGCTGACAGGTACCGGCAGGCCAAGCGGCTCGCGGCTTCGGCGGTGGTCGAGGCAAAAACTCGGGTGTGGGAGGAGTTCGGTGAGGCCATGGAACACGACTTTCGGTCGGCCTTGAAGAGGTTCTGGCAAACCTTCCGGCGCCTGAGAAAGGGGAAGCAGTGTAAACGGTAAACAGTGGGGACGGGGGCCTGCTGACCTCGACTGAGGATATAGTTGGGCGGTGGAAGGAATACTTTGAGGCCCTTCTCAATCCCACTGACATACCTTCCATAGAGGAAGCAGAGGCTGAGGACACGAACGCGGACAGTTCCATCACCGTGGCTGAGGTATCTGGGTAGTCAAAACGCTCCCCAGTGGCAAAGCTCCTTTTCCTCAATTTCTCAAGGTTCTGGATGTTGAAGTACTGTCTTGGCTGACACGTCTCTTCAACATTGCGTGGAAGTCGGGAACAGTACCTCTGGATTGGCAGACTGGGGTGGTGGTCGCCCTTTTCAAGAAGGGTGACCGGAGGGTGTGTTCCAACTATCGGGGGATCACACTCCTCAGCCTCCCTGGGAAAGTCTATTCCAGGGTGCTGGAGAGAAGGGTACGACCGTTAATCGAACCTCGGCTACAGGAGGTGTAATGTGGTTTTCGTCCTGGTCGCGGAACACTGGACCAGCTCTACACCCTTGCAAGTGTATTGGAGGGTACTTGAGAGTTTGCCTACCTGTGCTTTGTGGACCTGGAAAAGGCATTTGACCGTGTCCCTCGCGGTGTCCTGTGGGGGGTGCTCCGGGAGTATGGGATTGGTGGCACGCTACTACGTGCCATTCAGTCCTTGTACAACCGGAGCAGGAGCCTGGTCCGCATTTCCAGCAGTAAGTCAAGCCTGTTTCCGGTGAATGTTGGCTTCCGCCAAGGCTGCCCTTTGTCACTGATTCTGTTCATAATTTTCATGGACAGAATTTCTCGATGCAGCCAAGGTGTCGAGGGAGTCCAGTTCAGGGGCCTTAGGATCTCATCTCTGCTATTTGCGGACGATGTGGTCCTGATGGCCTCATCGGGCTGTGACCTGCAGCATTTACTGTGACGGTTTGCATCTGAGTCTGAAGCTTCTGGGATGAGACTCAGCACCTCCAAATCTGATGGTCCTCAGTCGGAAAAGGGTGGATTGCTCCCTTCGGGTTGGGAATGAGGTCCTGCCCCAGGTGGAGGAGTTCAAGTATCTCGGGGTCTTGTTCACGAGTGAGGGAAGGTTGCAGCGTGAGGTCGATAGGCGGCTCGGTGCAGCTTCTGCAGTAATGCGGTCGCTGTACCGGACCGTCGTGGTGAAGAGAGAGCTGAGCCGGAAGGCAAAGCTCTCAATTTAGCGTTCGATCTATGTTCCCACCCTCACCTATGGTCACGAGCTTTGGGTCGTGACCGAAAGAACGAGATCGCGGATACAGGCGGCTGAAATGAGTTTTCTTCGCAGGGTAGCGGGACTCACCCTAGGAGATAGGGTGAGGAGCTCGGTTATCGGGAAGGAGCTCAGAGTAGAGCCGCTGCTCCTTCACATCGAAAGGAGCCAGCTGAGGTGACTCGGAAATCTATTCCGAATGCCTCCCGGACGCCTCCCTGGTGAGGTGTTTCGGGCATGCCCAGCCGGGAGAAGGCCCCGGGGAGGACCTAGGACACGCTGTACGGATTATGTCTCACAGCTGGCCTGGGAACGCCTTGGTGTCCTCCCGGTGGAGCTGGAGGAGGTGGTCGGGGACCGGGAAGTCTGGGCTTCCCTACTAAGACTGCTGCCCCGTGACCTGGACCCGGTTAAACGGAGGAAAATGGAATGGAACAACAAAAGGTGGCGAGAAATACTACAATATTGAATAAAGCTGCATTTGTTCTTGATGACAAATCACTATTCTTTGGTATGAGCATATCTAACGTATTGTGTGGAGATATGGGGCAATCATTATAAAGCAGAAGAGTCTTGATCATTACAATGATTGTTCGGTCCTGGGTTCGAATCTCCCTTGGGCATTTCTGTGTGGAGTTTGCATGTTCTCCCCATGTGTGTGTGGGTTTTCTGGGTACTCCAGTTTCCTCCCACATTCCAAAAACATGCATGTTAGCTTCATTGGAGACTCTAAATGGTCCATAGGTATGAATGTGACTGTTTGTCTATATGTGCCCTGCCATTGGCTGGACACCAGTCCAGGGTGGACCCCGCCTGTCGCCCAAAGTCAGCTGGGATAGGCTCCAGCACACCCCCGTGACCCTAAAGAGGAGAAGCGGCACAGAAGATGAATGGGTGACTATTTCATATTTTAACTTAATACTATTTTTCTCTTAATATTATTTGTTCTCCTAATATTTTGTCTTTATTCTTGTACAATTACTGCTCTTTTTTCCATTTTTTGGTTAATTTGTAGAATGTGCTAAGGGTGAATAAAAAAGTCTTAAATGGCCCCCAGGCTGCACTTTGGACACCCCTGGTCTAGGACACAACCGATTACTCGAGTAGAAAATAATCATCTCATATTACTAGCAAGCAAGAACACCAGCAGTTATTTCTAATGTCATCTGGGCTAACGTCTGCCTCACGTTATCGCCCACAAATCCCATGAAAGAGAGAGAGTGTGATAAGTGCACTTTTGTAGTTGAGGAGATGGTGAATTCATTGCCTTTTGGATAAAAAAAGACCCTTCTGGTTTCGGCTAGAAAGAAACACGAGCCAGTGTTTGAGTGGTGAGCCAGTGAGCATACTGTCATTAAATTATATGTGGGAACATATTTTGTTTTTTTGGTTCGTATATGCATGTCATGCGTGCATGATGCCAGCGTGACAGGACCACGGCTGAGTTGCAACCATGGAAGAGCCTGCAAACCAACCAAGATTTATTTGGAAAAATCAGTGCTGACAGAAGGTGTTTATTTCAACATGAAGGAAATATGTGCATGATTTGACTTTTTCATCTACGACAGTGGTGTCCAAAGTGTGGCCCGAGGGCCATTTGCGGATCACAACTGTTTTTTTTTAATTGGCCCGCAGCAAATTCCAAAAATTAAATTTAACAAGAAAAAAAACCCAACCGAAGATGGAAAAATCAGCAGTAATTTTACAGGAATAAAGTCAAAACATTAAAAGAAAAAACATTGTAATCTAAGCAGAAAAAGACAATTTTACAAGAATGAGGAACTATAACGTAATTTAACTCATTCGGTACCAAAGACGTATTTATAAACCCGAAGGTCCGATCTCAAAGACGTATTTATACGTCTTTTAGGGTTGTTTTTGCACAAGAGGTAAAAAGAGGTGATGATGCAACTACACACTAATATGTGTCACTGTTAGAGCAGTTGTAAGCCATAAAGACGGCCACAAGGTGGCAGAAGTGCATTTGATAAGAGCTCGGCAGGGATCTTTAGCATGTAAAAGTGTGTGTGTCTGTGGAGTTTTCAGGCACTTGTTCAATCTCAGCCTGAGCCTGGAGAAAGTCCCGGCCCTGTGGAAGACCTCCTGTGTGGTCCCAATACCAAACACGCCGCGCCCCAAGGAGCCTAACCACTTCAGGCCTGTTGCCTTGACCTCTCACCTTATGAAGACCATGGAGAGGATTATCCTGCAGCATCTGCGACCCCTGGTGGGCACTCAGCCGGACCCCCTGCAGTTTGCTTACCGGCCTGGGATCGGAGTGGACGACGCAGTGATCTACCTGCTGCACAGATCACTGCTACACCTGGAGGACAGCGGGAGCGCTGTGAGGGTCATGTTTTTTGACTTCTCCAGTGCCTTCAACACCATCCAGCCGTCACTACTCAGAGTGAAGATGGAGAGTGTGGGAGTTGACCAACACCTGACTGCATGGGTTATAGACTACCTCACCAATAGACCACAGTATGTGAGGCTCCATCACTGTGTGTCTGACATGGTACTCTGCAACACAGGTGCCCCTCAGGGTACGGTGCTCTCCCCTTTCCTCTTCACCCTCTACACCTCGGACTTCACACACAACTCCACACAGTGTCACATCCAGAAGTTCTCCGACGACACAGCTGTTGTTGGTTGTGTTTCAGAGGGGAATGATCTGGAATACAGGACGGTCATCAGGGAGTTTGTCAGCTGAAGTGAGCTTAACCAGCTACAACTCAACACCAGCAAGACAAAGGAGATGATCATGAACTTCCAGAGGAAAACATCTCACTTCACACCGGTGAACATCCAGGGAGCGGACATAGAGTTGGTAGACAGCTACAAATTCCTGGGTGTTCACCTTAACAACAAACTGGACTGGTCCGTCAACACCCACACCCTCTACAAGAAGGACCAGAGTCGCCTCCACCTGCTGAGGAGACTGAGGTCCTTTGGTGTGTGCAGGACTCTTTTACGGACCTTTTATGACTCTGTGGTGGCCTCAGCCATCTTCTATGCTGTGGGCTGCTGGAGAGGGGGCAGCACGGACAGGGACAGGAGCAGGATCAATAGACTGATCAGGAGAGCGAGCTCTGTCCTGGACGGTCCTCTGGACTCCGTGGAGGAAGTGGGGGAGAGAAGGATGTTGGCTAAGCTGACATCCATCGTGGACAACACCTCTCACCTGCTACATGACACTGTGGGTTCCCTTAGCAGCTCCTTCAGCAGCAGACTGTTACAACCACGGTGTAAGGAGAGATTCCGCAGGTCCTTCATACCGACCGCTGTCAGGCTCTACAACACCTGCACCACCTAAACCATGTTGTAGTCACTATGTATTCTTTACTTGCATATCTTGCTTGCTGCTGTAACAAGTGAATTTCCCTGCTGTGGGATTAATAAAGTACTATACATACATACATATATATAAAACAGACTCAACAGCAAGGAGGAAGCGCGAGAGCGTGGAGGAATGTAGCCTGCAGAAGGTTAGGCATCGTAGGGAAATCTTAACGCATGCACACGCACACACATGCGTGCACACACACAGTAGTTCCAATTGTGAAAATTGTAAATGGCTGATGGTGTTATATTTGTAAATACATTATTATTTTGATGTAAAACAACCATTTTCTGTGTTGTTTACGTTGGTATTGTTGTTGTCGCAAAAGCAAAACATTTATGCCAACATGAAAGTTCTGCTTGAAATGTATGTTTGCACAAACAGCTGGTTTTCTCCCTTTTTCAGTCAGGAGCTGATATTTTCCTGAAATTTACCAATGTTCTACTGATGATTACTAATGAATATTCTGTGTGCCAAATCATCTAAAATGGCCGGTACTGAAGGGGTTGAATTTTGAAAAGGGTGTGAATGAGTTTAATAACGACATCGCATAAAATAAAATATTAAAGAAAGACTTTTTTAAAAGTCGTAATATGAAAACCACACAAAACAACAAATACATTTGTACTTTTTGAAAAATCACGTTGTGAAAACATTATGAGAATAAAGCCAAAATATTACGACAAAGTCATAATTACCAGAGGAAAATGTAAAAGAAAAAAGTTAAAATAGTTGGAAAATTATATTTTAAAAAAACAGAAAAGAAAGTAGCAGCTGTAATTTTAGAATAAAATAGTAAATAAAAAATTAAAAGAAAATTCTTCTATTTCACTCGTATTCTAACAAGGATTTTATGAAAATATCACTTTAGTAGCATAATGACAGATGAAATATTAAACAAAAAATATTTAATTAAATATTTTAGGACGAAAACAAAAGAAAGGCGAAAAAGGTATAATTTTTCCGATATGTAGGATGGGAAAAGGGTTTTCATATTATGGGAATAACTTCATAACACAGTGTTCCCTCAAATTTTGCTGTGCAATTTTGCATATGAACGTGCATTGTGCTGTGCGTCCTTGTGGTACATTAGAGCCATCTATGGGTGCACTGTTGTATGTGTCTGTTACTGTATTTACTACTCCTACCAGTAGAGGGTGCTGCATACTCATGTGAGAGTTCTACCTGGTCTCAGTATGTGTTTACATGCCTGTGCCAGCATAGTAGGAACCCACAGTAGACAATAGCATGCTAAATATAGAGCCGCAACAGTCCTTATGGGCTAAGGGTGAACCCGGAATTGTGTTCTGCATCCTGATTGGCTGTAGACCATTGTCAATCTCCTTCGTGCTGTTTCTTGATGTGGTCAATAGTTGCTAGCAAACTAGCAAACTGTGTGAGCTGCTAGCTAACCAGTAATAAACAATGGAAGAAGAAGAAGAAGCTAACCAGCTAAATGAATCTGCGGTTAAAGGAGCAGGATGAGGAGGAGGAAAATACGACAACAGGAGCAGTATGTTTTAACAAAGATACAAAAACGCTACATTACAGCCAAACGGCACCAGGATGAAGAGGCGCGGTCAGAGGAGTGGAATACGCTCAAGTCACTTATTTCTTGTGTCCAACCTAGTAGGTTGGACTAAAATAACTAAAATGAAGGTTTGAACTTTTGTGTTAATGCATAGGAAACATGTTTTTTCACCTATATGAAAAAGCTGAGATGCACTTTTTTTCTTGAAATATATATAACTTGTTAGCATAAACGTGGCAAAGTCACATGCTTTCACTTTTCACTACGTGGTCATGGTGGGGGGCTAGGGGTTTGGACAGCGCTGGTGGAGTATCAAGGTGCTATTGGATGTGAATGTAAGTGGCTTGAACGATGTCAACACCAAGAGACCTTGACGGGAGAAAGGCTTGCAGTGTTTGTGATAGTGACGCTATGCGGGCGTCGTAAGAGAGCTGAGTGAGAGGTGTTAAAGGAAGTGGATTAGTGCTGTATGAATGTATGTTGCTGTGATTTCATTAGAAAGGCTGTCATACAAGAAGGAACACTGATTCACAGTGAAGCACTGACGGGCATTTGAAGAGAGAACATGTGCATCATGCGAGGGTCACACTCCGGCAGGTCGTCTCTCTCTGCAGCGCTAGCAGACTCTATAGAAGCATCTCCTGTGCTTGAGGGCTTTTCAATGTAGTTATTCAAGCAGAACACAACTGTGTGCCTCCATCTGATAGAAGGTTAAGGACCTCTTCACTGCTCACAAAAAAGCCCGCCACACGGAGGTGAGGCCGGGCTCACCTCAGGGAAGAAATCTTTCTCTGTCCTCCTCCTCTTTCTCTCTTCCTTTTCTGCGGGCTGGGTGAAAAGAAAGGTTGAAAGGATAATGGCTGTCTTATCACTATGTAAAAGGGGAGAGGGAACTCCAGCAAAGTGGCTGGCCTTTGTGACAATGAAGAAAAGAGCAAAAGTCTATTTTGCTGCGCTGTATGCACTGGAACCATCCATGAACACTTAAACTGCTGCCAGGGGGCCAGGCGGCTCCTTAACTAAACCTGCGGCAAAAAACCCCACCAAACCACGTGGGATTTGATGGTCAACGTTTAGCTTTTATCAACATTTCAACACATTTGCAATGAAGCCAACAAATGGATTTTCTTTGATTGTACCAAATGACTGTGAGCTGCTAGCACAGTCGCAGCAGGAGGATGAAAAGGCCACATAGCAGAAACGGAAGAAGTGCAGGGAGCACACGTCATCTTATGTAACACACTGAGTACTACGACTACAATATACTCCTTTCCTTTCCATGTGTACTCGTTTCCATTGTCTCATAAGTCCAACTATGTCTTGGCTCCCACTTCTTTGCTGATACCAGTGTCTCTCAGGGCAGAACGTAGCATATTTCTCTCATTGTTGGCTTATTCACTTTTTGCTGTCCTGTTTTTCATTTGAAAAAGTCAACGTTTAAGAATACTTAGCCACCCAACTCCTCTTCTGATATGCAAATGCAGTGGTAGGTTGTCAGGGCCAGGAAGGCCTTCTCAGCACTGACCTACATGTAGAATTCTAATGTAGAATTCTAGCTTTTGTTCTATGAAATTGCATTCATTTGTTCCCAACAGCCGATCCTTATCTTCATTTCCTCGTGCATCTCTTGGCTGCACCGCTCCCACAAGAGTCCAGCTGCCTTGAGTCTACCTTCTGCCTTCTGAGGACTGTTCCCAGTATGTGGATGTTAGAGGTTGTCCAATCACATTTCAGCTTCGATGTGTTGCTATGTCAAGCTAATCTTCCCAGTTGAGTGCTGGTCCATTTGACTTAAACGATATTGGAAATTAGAAATGGGGCTGTTTCTTTCACCAATCAGATTTCAGATTTACCTCACAGGGTCAGCTAAGTGGTGAATTGGGTCACTTAAGTTCCCACTGAAAGCCATCTATCCGTCCATCCATTCATCTGTCTGTGTGTGTGTGTTCACAGAACACCCCTCGTCACTTCCTGTGTGCCAACCGCTCCGCTCTCCTAGCACCAGAACACATTTATAGCACATATGAGCAGGAGTCTTATTTATGTTTTATATGTCTTATTTTTCTCTTACTATGTCTACTAAATTGGGTAATGGGGTGTAAAGGTGACTATAGGGCTGTTATGTAATGTCTCCAAGGCTCTAATCGTGGTAAAAAGCATAGTTAGGTTTTCTACGCTCTAACTATGAAAATATTGCATTTATAAATAAGGAATCCTACTTGGTGGAAGTTCACTCACGGTCAGGTCTGCAACCAATTACCAGCCACGAACGAGGGATTAGTGTTTAAGTATATCAAAGAATTTAGGAAGTCATGGCCTGAAAAACGGACAAGTCTTAGCTGATATTACTTTGTTTATACAATAGCAAATCCATATCAACAGACAGATATACGGTGATTTAAAAAAATGTCTTGTGACTGATGAATTATGTAGCAAAGGACAAAGGCATCAATAACGGCTATGTTTGGATCGGAAAACAGCATACGTGCCAGGTGACAGGGAGAGATTGAAGAGCTGCACAAATGAATTATGACAGCCACTGGGATAGGTGTCAACTGCACATTTACATTCAAGCCGTGGTGGAAAGCTAGCAGAGGGGCTTTCTCTGCAATTTGGGGTGGCACTGATATTGGTCATTGCTGATGGCAAACGAAGGCGGGTCTAAACCTCACACACGGTGACCTGGCGACATCCTTGTGATGAGGGGCTTTGGACTGCCAGCACGACACACATTCAAGTTTGCAAACTTTGGTAATAGCTGCTGTTCCTGCACTTAGAATAACCACCTTGTTAATTGCAGGAAACTGTGCAAAGCACAGCACATTTAACACATCAGTTAAATTGCTAACAAACTTATTTGGGAGCAGCAAGAACACGAACCCCTGCAGCAAAGCCGCGACTGTGGAGTCCCAATACTGCAGCGGGCAGTGGTAAGCCGCAGCAACAACCTAAACCAGGGCTTCTCAAATGGTGGGGTGGGGGAATGAGAGGCAGGAAGTACTTCCAGTGTTACCACAGACCTGCCAACATGTACAGATTTATTGTACTCAACATGCAATTTGACTCTTGAATACGCTTGTATGCTTCACAGCTCTCCATTTTGTTGTGTTTTCCTGGTTTCGGCTTCTAGATACTTGAGAACCACGGCTAAACCAACACTATGTGATTATTGTCACCATTTCTAGCCGCGTATCCTCAAAAGTTGCAATGATGCAGTGATAATGAATATGCTCTGTCAAGAAAAGTGTACCCCTTTTCCACTGTGACTGGTCCAGACCTGGTTCAGAAAAGAGAATCCTGGTTGCTTTCTGCTATTGATCTACATTTAATACTGACACAGACCATCAAGAACAAAACCCCGACGTATACGCTGCACAAAATTCAGAAGGCACACTTCTAAGCCTCCTTGTTGTCAAGCATCCATTTTCCTTCCCCGGCTTCTGGCGTGCTTCTGCTGCAACAAAGGCAGCTTTGCAAAAGAGGAGAGGCAAAAGGGGGTGAAAAACCTCCCTAGAGAGCTCAATGAAGTGTCCCATTATTAGGATCATTAGCATTATGACAAATAAGGGTCATGGTCAAGGAGAAAGCTCAGCTGGCACTGCCCCTTCATCAACACTGTCTTTGCAAAGTACATTAGCCGATATTCTATTTCAATGATGACAATTAAGAGAGAAATGATAGCGGCCCAGTGACAATGGACAAATTTGTAACAACCCTTTCAATTGTTCTTTTGCACAGAGAGTCTATATCACTGTCTGAGGATGTTGAATTGTGCGCAGCTCTGCATCCACGCTTGAGTGCTTTAACAAGTGCTGTCTTGAAAAAAATGTAGAGGGCAAAAATTGTGCTTCCTTTTAGTTCCTTTAATTACACATTTGGGCTTCTGTGCGCCTACGGGTGGCTTTTGGCCATGCAACTGAGATCCCAGGCTGCAAGGAAATAGGCAGTCAAGTCATTTGAAGGTCCAGGAGGAAGAAGTCCTTCTCAGAATCAACCGCACGACGATGACCAGGTTCTTGGGCACAGATGTCCTTACCCGCCATTGATGATGCTCCTTTCACTCATCATCACAACTACAGTCAAACCTCGCTTTTCATGGCCCCCATTTTCGTCAAAACGTATGCCTCAGTTTTCTTACACTGTCTTCATTTTCAATATTGCACGTAACAAACAGTCCGATTGCCCTGGACTGTGTCCAGACTAAGCACCCAACGTGTTGCTGACTCATGGTTCCACCGTATCTAAGGTCACGATGAGCAGTGTTCCAACCAGCTGTCTCACTATCTGGGATGGAACACATATCTTCAGCTCCTAGTCTGTTTGCAAGGCCACCAGCATTGTGTCCCACTCCGCCAACCCATCCCGGAGACCACTCTGCATGCTCCCATCTGGTGGACAACCATATCAGCGGGCCACACCAACCACCACTACAACACCCACCCCCACGGGAAAAACTTTTGAACTGGAGAAGCCTTTTGTATTCAAGGTGAAACGTCTTCAACCAACAAGAAGAGTCCAGTCGCCTCCATTCAAGCGCTTCTGGAATACCATGACCTGGATGACTGAGAACCTGCGCACACAGAAAAGCTCTAATGTTTCTCAGGAAAGCCCAAATGTTTATTTGTGCGAGTTGTCAAACAGATTTGTTTAATAAAGTAGATTGTGGCAGTGGTGGTAGTTTCATCACCTGATGCATCATCTTAGTTATCTTGCACCCCCAACCGCATTTGGGATGATACTCATCCAGTCCTCTATTTATTGGCAAGTACAGTCAAACCTGGCTTTTCATCAATTTGCATTTCATCAAACATCTTTGCTAAGTTGTTGCCTCGGTTTTTGCAGATTATTGGACTCAAGCTAGTCCGCCTGCCTTGTATCGTTTACTACAAATATGTAGTTTTGAGTGTCTGGAATGGATTGCAATAATTCCTTGTTTATGGTGGTTAATTGGTTCTTTATTCCTTAGAGTCCTCTAGACATGAACTAGCACCCCTATAGTCATCTTTACATTCCTATTACCCAATATAGTAGAGATAATAAGAGGAAATGAGACATTTAAGACACAAATAAGACTTGTGTGTGTTGCCGTAAATGTGTTCTGGTGTTAGAGGGAGCTCAGTGCGTGTACAGGAAGTGACGTTAGGGGTTCAGAAGCTTGGCGTGGGTTACAGCCGCAACAGTAGCCCGTGTTTTTATTTGGGATTTTCATTAGGGATTATTGTCACTTGTGAGGTCATTCAAAGCTGCAATAAAAGCCTGTTCTGCCCATCAAGTCTGGTGCTTGTGTGTCACCCGACATGACAGTAAAATTACTGACACCTAGTGACCAGTGTGCAATACTACATACTGTATCATCACAACATGTTTGAATACATCTGCTGAATGCCTTGTATTTATATTTTACTTCATTTAGCCATTTGTATGCTTAAAAATGCTTCATTTCGGAAAAAAAAAATGTGTAAGGTTTGCTTAAATATGCAGATTTGTGACTAATAATAGGCCATATTCGACCACAAAACAGCACGATTTATTAATCTATTTTTGAAAACCCGTGATAGAGTGAAGCTATGAAATTCAAAGCACAAAGTGGAGAGGGGAGACTGTAATTGGATTTACATGATTTCCTACTAGAAAAATGGCCTGGGTTTAGGTACATTTGGGTTTTCGAGGCGGCACGGCACAGGTGGCAGAGTCATCTTGAAAACCTAAGCATTGCTGGTTCGATCCTCCGTCCTCCCTACAATTGGTTCCAGACGACCGTTCTTATGTCGAATTGTTCTTAAGTAGGGAAAAGGTAATATTACCAATGATATAGGTACTACATGTACGTGTATACATATACAGTATATGTGTATGTATGTAAATATGAGTTTGGATGCAGTAGTAATATTAAACCAGGATAATGAATGAAAAAAACAATAATAAAAGTGATATAATAATACGTAATGATAAATGTTATTTACCTTTGAAGAGGAGTGGTCGAGCATACGTCGTTGTGGTGGAGTTGGAGGAGGAGTTATTGAAAAAACGAACAAATCGTTGTCGTCGTTAGACTCTTCTAAAAGAGGTCGTGTTCTGTGGGTGGTGTAGAATTAAGCAGGCCTATTAACTCTTCATCAACTTTAATCACACGTTCTGTCCGGGTTGTATCATTTAGCTTTCCATTTAGCTTTACACTGTATCTCCCCAGTCTAACTCTTCCTCTGTTGGTCCCATTAGCAGTGTCACAGTGCCCTCTACTGGTCAAGCATGTACAGTAGCAGTAGAAATACTGATTGAGCGACTACAAGGCAAAATAAAATAAAATATTGACCAGTCGGCTTGTGTTCGTATCCGCGAATGTTCGCTAGTCGGGTGTTCGTAAGTTGGGGACCTAGTGTACAAGTCAAAAGACATTTTCCATTTTTTGTTGGACAAATTCAAGATTCAGGAGTTTTATTGTCATATGCATAGTAAAACAGGCAGTTATACTATGCAATGAAATTCTTATTCTGTTCATTCTCCCAAGAAAAGAAAGAAAACACAAGAACAAGAATTGATGATGAAAAGCGAGGTTCCACTGTATGGTTCTGGATGAGAGCATATACTGTATGAAAGAGCTATCCATCCGTCCATTTTCTGTGCTTTATCCTAACTAGGATGACAGGGGTATGCTGGAGCCTATCCCCGCTGACTTCGGGCGACAGGCGGGGTACACCCTGGACTGGTGTCCAGCCAATGGCAGGGCACATATAGACAAACACTCACATTCATAAATATGGACCCTTTAGAGTCTCCAATGAAGCTAACATGCTTCTATGGAATGTGGGAGGAAACCAGAGTACCCACCCACACACGCACAAGGAGAAAATGCAAACTCCATGCAGAGATGCCTAATGGTGATTCGAGCTCACATATTTCCACATCTCCTGACAGGCCACGTATACAAAAGCTAATTACTGTGGAGTGTAGAAAAAAACATGTTTTTCAAGCAATCATGTGACAGTAATGCTTGTGTAATTATTAATGATATACACCATGGGCGGAATGTCAACAGTTATTCAAGTGACTTTCCTTCATGTTGACATTAACAAAATGGCTTGAGAGAAACACTTGAGGAAGACAATTCCTCAAATGTGTCACAATTACATATTTATGAGGTCCCCTGCTCTGCATCCAAGGAGGTCGCTATGGTGATACAAAGCGATGTTCATGCAGAGAGGTTCTTGTGTCAAGGAACGCCTGCTTCCACACATCCCAGCACAGACCAGCAAAGGAACAATTCAGCAACGTACTTCAAGATTCAAGATTCAAGAGAGTTTTATTGTCATGTGCATGGTAAAACAGCAGTAATACCATGCAATGAAATTCTTATTCTGTTCATTCTCCCAAGAAAAGAAAGAAAACACAAGAAAGAATAAGAACATAAGAAACATGAACATATATACCAATAAATTAAGCAGCAACAAAAAGAAGAGACATTCATACAAATAAATATACAAATAAATAAATAAATAAATAAAGTGCTATGAGTGTGTGTTGCGTGCGGCGTGTGTGAGTGCTTTGTTGAGAAGCCTGATGGCCTGTGGGTAAAAGCTGTTTGCCAGCCTTGTGGTCCTGGACTTCAAACTCCTGTAGCGTCTGCCTGACGGTAGGAGTGTGAATAATGAGTGTTGTGGATGTGTGCTGTCCTTGATGAGGTTGTGTGTTCTGCGTAGGACTCTAGATTTATAAATGTCTTGCAGTGAGGGGAGGGCTGTCCCAACAATGTTCTGTGAGGTCTTGATCACCCGCTGGAGTGCCTTCCTATCACGTGTTGTACAGTTACCGTACCAAACAGTGATGGAGGCGGTAAGGACACTTTCGATATGATGATAAATACGGGTAAATGCGACTTATTATGTTTTTTCCTTGTGGTGGGGCATTTTTGGAGCGATGCGACTCGTATAGTGATAGCACTCTGCTGTAATCACAGCACCGTTATTGGTTACAGTGATGGAGGCGGGAAGGACACTTTCCATAGTGCATCTGTAGAAGCAACTCAGGATTGTGGTGGACATGCCAAATTTCCTCAGTCTTCTCAGGAAGTACAGTCTCCTTTGGGACTTCTTCAGAATTTGTTGGGTGTTGTGAGACCAGGTGAGGTCCTCGCTGATGTGTGTGCCAAGGAACTTGAAGGTTTTCACCCTCTCCACCTCAGTCTCATCAATAAACAGGGGTCTATGCGGCTCCTTTTCCCTTGTTCTTGGGTCTATGATCATCTCTTTAGTCTTATCTGTATTGAGAAGGAGATTGTTATCACGACACCAAGCTATGAGGTCCGCCACCTCTCTTCTGTATGATGTTTCAACACCACCAGTGATGAGGCCGATGACTGTAGTGTCATCCGCAAATTTAATGATGCTGGTGTTGTTCTGGGAGGCCACGCAATCGTAGGTGAAGAGCGTGTAGAGGAGTGGACTCAGCACACACCCCTGTGGGGTCCCAGTGCTCACAATTCTTGAGCTGGATGTGCGGTTGTGGACTCTGACTGACTGGGGCCTGCCTGTTAGAAAGTTAAACACCCAGTTACAGAGGGAGGGTGACAGGCCAAGTGTGAGGAGCTTACCTGTGAGTTTGTGGGGGCTGACTGTATTAAAAGCAGAGCTATAGTCTATAAATAGCATTCTGACGTATGTGTCCTGGCCCTGTAGGTGAGAAAGGGCTGTGTGGATGGCAGTGTTGACTGCATCATCCGTGGACCGGTTCTGGCGATATGCAAACTGTAGAGGGTCCACAGTTGCCGCCGGGATGCTCTTTTTGATGTGGGTCATGACTATTCTTTCAAAGCACTTCATAACAATAGGAGTGAGTGCTATAGGGCGATAGTCATTCAAGCAGGTCACGTTGCTCTTCTTGGGTACGGGCACTATGGTGGTGGACTTAAAGCAGGTCGGTACAGATGCTTGTGCAAGCGACAGGTTAAATATGTCAGCAAGCACATCAGCTAGCTCTGATGAGCAAACCCGAAGTGCACGTCCTGAGATGTTGTCTGGGCCTTCTGCTTTTCGTGGGTTTGTTTTGTTCAGAACCCTGCGCACATCAGCTGATGTCACCATGAGAGGTGAGTCCTGTGTGCTCCCCAGGTTCAGCCACCCTCTCTGCTTTTGTACTTTTACAAAGAAATGTTATGAAAGGAAAATGCCTTTAGGAGGAGGCTACAGTTTTAAGGAGAGGACATTGTTTGGTAAAATATGACTTAATACCATCCAAGTTAGACAAATATAATACTGCTGAAAAAGAGACACTCTATTCTTCCTTTTTTCTGCCAAATATCATTTTACGGGCGCCTTAACCCTGAAGTAATCCCAATTATATAATCATAAATCACTTCTTCCCCTTCAGGGAATCATGTTTATTTTGGCACGTTTATTGTTATGGGATTTAGGGTTAGGGTTGGTGTGTCCAAAAACCAGGACACTTGACCCGGCAATGGCCCGGCAATCAACACTTCCTAGTTCCTATCTTCTGCGGACTTGTCCATATACTGTATATCTATGTAATATGTAACCTTTGCTTAGACATGAATATTTCTTGCAGTTATAATGTATTATAACATTTATATAAAAAAAAAAACATGAGTGAAGTTGCAAAATGTAAAGTGTGAGGTGGCTGTATTAGCAGTTCCTTTAAAAAAAACAAAAAACAAACAAACAACAGAAATGTAAAAAATACAAATAAAAAGCCCATAAACGGACATCTGGTCACCCTGACATATTTCAACTGTGTCTGAACCTTTCACATGAAATCCAATCCAACCAGCCGGCAGGACGCACACGTGTGTTTGAAAGTCACTCTGACCCTTAATACAAAGCTGGAAATGACTTTGAAGGCCGTGTCTTCCTATGTACGTCGGGGGGCTGGCTCCCACGTTTGGCCTTCCAGAGTTGAACTCTGTATGTTTGAGGATGCAGGCCTCGGTCCCACCCATCAATCATCTTGTCTTTCTTTGCCAAGCAGCGAGACCTCGCCATTATGGACTTGTTTTATTAATAGGGTCTCCTCTTTCTGTAGGAATGAGAGTATGCCTGCAAGCCACCTCCATGAAGCTGCAGCTTTCAACTTGGGCTTTCCCTGGTTCTCCCACGGAAGCTCAGGCAGGGAAATATTGGGCTTTCAAGCTAAAATAGTATTTGTAGAGGTGAGCGATCCTTAAGCCCCAGAGCAAAGCGTTTAACACAGAGAACTTATTTCAAATGATTTCCTTCCTCCCCGCAAAGCCGATCTGATTTTTCTTACACACACACAACACCTTTTTACAAAGTCATGCACGTTTTTCCCTCTTCTTTGTTCATTTCAAAATAGCCTGAGGAAGGAATGAGCGAGGGGCCAAAGAGGTCAGAAGATACTATGATACATTGAGGGTATCCTAGGCATAAAAAAGCAAAGGATGCTTGGCTTTACATAGTGGAATGAGATGAAAGAAGTCTGTGCAGGCCACAAAGGATGCTACTGGTAATCGCCACCATTATTGATGAAACAGCCCTCAAGTGAGGATAGCGGGGTGTTCTGGCCATTTTTAGTCCAGTTTTGTAGCATTTTTGTTGTACAAAGAAACAGCATTATTTATAGGTGTGCACTTATACGTTTTGCAAACTGAATATCATGACTACAGCCTGGGTAGTAAAGTTAGCATGCAGGCTAGTGATGGTAGCATGGTGATTGATCAGTACCCCTGCATTACTAAAAAACAAAAAACAAAACTAAAATCGTATGAGTTATTCGTCATTGCCATTCTTCATAAAGTTTCTAAGGGATAGGTTCAAGCACAGCGGAACCTTGGTTAGCGTACGCCAATTTTTCGGATAATGTAAAAAATCGCGGTCAAAAGTCTCAAAAATGTTAACACCAAACACCTTTTTATAGTTGCACATTTATAGTTTTACATGCGTAAAACAATTGTAAATGGATATAAAAATACATTCACTGAATGTGGCAGTGAGATCAACACAGGCTTTGTGTCTCCATTAGCTGCAATGAGAGTAGGACCTTCTGGATTGGGTTCATGAGGCTAACCAAGGTTCCACAGTACTTTGTTTGTGTTATCCTGTCCTGATATGATATATGTGTCCTTGGTCCCCCCCTGCTCGGTTTGGGCGGTGTTGGGGCGTGGGCATGTGCGTGGGCATGTGCCCTCGTCCTTCCTGTTCCGCTGCACCACCTCACATACATATAGGACTTTGGGGGGTGGTCTACGGTCGGACGTGGTCGGGGGGGAGTTGCCTTGCGGAGGCTACTTGGTACCTGCCATGCCACTGACCTGTCGCCTCCCAATTTTAATCGCACAGTAGACACTTAGGGTTTGGGGGGGCTGGTCAGGTGAGGGGCCCACTGGACGGCAGCTGTCCCCCCATTTTAATTGCATCATTAGCTATCACCCACATACACCCCTATCACATACATGCACACAGACACACCACTCAGGGACACTGAGTCCCAGCACGTGCGCGCTGGGGCCAGGCCTGCTGGGGGGGGGGGGGGGGGGGGGGGGGTGCTCTGCCGGGCACTCGGGCGTTGGTCGCCGCCGGTCTGTGTGCTCTGCTGGGCCGTTGTCTTTGTCTTTGCCTCCCCCTGTCTGTCTGCAGGCTTGTCAGGGGCGGGGCTCCGGTGCGCGGGTGGTGCGCCGTCTGCTCTGGTGGCATGTGGCGGTCTGGCTCCCGGTGGCTGGTGGGGTCCGGCTGCTGGTCTGCCACTGGTCTGGACTTCTCGACTCTGGTGCTTGGCCTCCCTGCGGCTTGGGGTACGACACTCCCACTCCCTCCCCGGGGTTTGCTGCCCCGCGGGTGTCGGCTGGAGCTGTGTGGTGGTTCGCTCGGCTGCTCGCCCGTGTGCCCGCCCGCTTGCTCATTTGCACGCTTTCCTCCTCGCCGGCTCCTCTGTCTGCCTTGCTGGCGGCATTCCTGCTGTTGGGATGGGGTGGCCTGGGGTCTTCCTCCTCCCTGGTGGTCCGCGTTCTCCGCGCCACAGGTTCTGGGTTGTGTGTCTGGGACCCCGGGATCCCCGGCTCTGCTGCGCCCTGGGTTGCCGACGGGGGATGTCCGGGAGCGAGGCTTCCGGGTGTCGGGCAGTCGATCACTGTGTGTGTGTGTGTGTGTGTGTGTATGCGTGCGTGTATGTGTGTGTGTTTGTGTGTGTGTGTATATGTGCGTCCATGCGTATGTGTGGGTTCTTTTATTTATTTATTTATTTTTGTTATTTATTTTGGGGGAAGGGGGCATACAGGGGTCTGCTCCGTGGGGTCAGGTGCTGGGCGATACATCTCTGCCGCCCGGGCCTCCGCCGGGTGGGCGCGGGGGGGGTGCCTCCTGCGTCCCTGGGCGGGGCGGTTCTGGGTGGGGGGTCGGGGGGCCCTTTCCTCTCATGCAATCTCAGTGACAATTACACGCTCACACATTCTTGCACCTTTATATATATGAAGTCTTCCCCACATACAGAGATACCTGTACATATGCACACTCACAGTACATACGTACTTCCCCACATTACTCACTGAGTTAACCAGGGTGTTATTATGTTGTTGCTTTTATTACAGCGACGGTGATATCAGCAGTATGATTATAGTTTTTTTTACAATGATGTGCATTACAGTAATTATCATTGTGATCACTATCATAGTTCATCATTTCATCACTACTATTATGTGTGACTGTTTCAATGCAGTATTATCATTGTGATCACTATCATAGTTCATCATTTCATTACTACTATTATGTGTGACTGTTTCAATGCAGTATTATCATTGTGATCACTATCATAGTTCATCATTTCATTACTACTATTATGTGTGACTGTTTCAATGCAGTATTATCATTGTTGTTGATATTATGTTGTCCTTTTCATCATGGTATTTATAGTCATCACAGACATTTGCTGATGTAGTTCTGTATGTTTCTGTTGTTGTTTCTGTTGTCACAATTGTTGTTGTTGCTGTTGTCCTTGTCTGTCTTTTTTTTTTGTCCCCCTCTTATTCCCCCCACACCCCCCACCGTTTTCTTTTCTCTTCTTCTCTGTCCCCTCCTGCTCCGGCCCGGTTGCTCCAAATTTGCTTAATAACAAGCATCCAAGTCAAATAAATTCTGTATATCACATGTCTCCCTGGCAGAGTAAATCTGTTGAGCACTTGGGGGCATTCAGATCTACAATTCTATCTGCCTTAAAGGCTGGACAGGACAGGGAAAAAAAATATAAAATAAATTTGTAAAAAAAAGCAATCAATGCAAGGACTGAATAACAGCTCTATTCAAGATGTGTGTGATGTACTCGGAGATGAATAGTAAACACACACCAGGTGAGCTAAATACCACGTATTGTACTCACAATGGCCACCGTTCCTAATGAATACTTGGTCTTTCAAGCCTTTTGTCGAGGACATTTGGAGAATTTGACAATTCTCCACAGATTTTGATACAATGAGCAATGATAGAAAAGTTTTTTCTTCATGAAAACCACTTTCATCTGTTATTTTGCGATAGCCAGTCTCTCTTTGTCAGCACAAATACGGGAGCCCCTATTTGAATACGGTTACACATCCCTCTATTTATTAAAGCTTGGATTAACATGACAGGAAGTTTTGTCTGGGGGCTCTTTAAGATGGCTCAGAGAGGCAATCTGGTGACAGTAATAGGATCCAGCTAATATACTTGACTGATGCTCCTTTGCCAGTCTTATAAAGCAGAACAATGGAAGCAGGGTTCTGGGAGTGAATACATTGTGTTTGGTAATAGTGTGTGTATCCATGTGTGTGTCTGGAGGACCATGGTGTGCTAATCAGCCAGAATACCATCACTTAGCAAATATATGGGCTGAGGAAATAAAAATACTAAAAGGTCACAGAGCAATTCCATCAGGACAGCTATTCTACAATTAACTGAATAGACAAAGGATCTGACATTACGCAGCGCAAGAAGAATATTTTAGCTGTCTCAGAGTTTGTAGAGATTTGTGAAAGGTTGGCTTTCAATGTATGGAATTCTTTTTAATTGTATTTCTCTTTCTTTCTGTGGTGAATGACTACAAAGAAATTCATTATGGGAGACATTGGAAAGGATTCTGTGAACTGACCTACATTGTATTGCTACTGACAAAGACACTTACCTTCACTTAAGAAATAGAAATAAATCAATACAAATATCAGATTATGCATATCATTACATTGTATAATGCCTTTTTGACAGCACCAGCACCAGCTGGAGAGCAGCAAGCCAAATGCATTAATGATATATTTTATGCTCTGCTTAATGAATGAATGAATGAATGAATGAATGAATGGATGAATAAATGAATAAATGAATGAGTGAGTGAGACTTACTACACTCCTGATCAAAATGTTAAGACCAGTTGAAAAATTTCAAGAACGTACATTTTGCAGTGTTTGATCTTAAGGAGGTTCTAAGTAGAGCTTCAAAATGCAAAAAGAAGAAATGGGAGTGAGACAAAAAAGCAATGTATTGCAAAGAAGCACCACAACAAAATAGGCTGTTCATCAAAAGTTGAAGAGCACAGTCCTTAAAAGGCAAAAGGTTGGTAAAAATGTGGATTGAATGTGACTTTGTGTCAGGTATTCACACTGTCATGATGTCTTGATGGCAAAGGCAAAAAAGCTTTCTCTCTTTGAAGGTGGTGGGATAGTTGAGCTGCATAAGCAAGGCTTCTCTCTCTTGCAGCGCACCATTGCTGCTAAGGTTGGACGCAGTAAGACGATCACTTCAAACTTCTGAAAAACATCCTGAGGCTCATGGAGCAAGAAAGTCAAGCGGGAGACCCAAAAAGAATTAGCCGTAGCATCCCATTGAAGCCCGTCAAGACACGGGACCATCCTCGGCCCAAATGAAGGTCATCACTGGTGCCTAGTGCAGTCCGATAAACGTCATTGTAAACCAGGTTGTGCACGGGTGTCAAACGGCTATGTGGACATGTCGCAGGGGGCATCCCTCATGTCTGAAGGCCCTCGTCTGTGTGGCAATGACTGGCTTTTTCAACACTTCACAAAGGACTTCTTCCAGAGGAATAAGCTCAGTCTTTTGGACCATCCTGCGTGTTCCCCTCATCTAAATCCAATGGAGAACATTTGGGGATGGATGGCAAGGAAGGTTTATCAGTTGCAGACAGTGGATGCCCTTGGTGAAGCCATCTTCAGCACCTGCAGCAACATTCCCACCAGCCTCCTGGAAACACTGGCATCAAGCATGCCCAAAGCCATTTTTCAGCAGGTCCACAAACACTTTGCCTCTTTTAATGCACAACATGCTCCAACCCAACCATCAACACGACTAACCAATATACTTATTCATTACATTTCACATGTATACATAAACATATATATAACCCCAAGAACACATGATTGATATGATGATGATGTTCTGTGATGTAATAATGAGTAATGTCATAAGACTATTGCTAAGATGTATGATGGCATAATAAGAAGACATATTACATATGTGTGTGCATGTGTATTATGTTGATATTAATATGTGTTATAACGTATGTAATGCATATGTATATGTTAATATAACTAGTTTTTGTGGTACAAATAGGGGGTGGGTGTAAATAATAAACGCCAAATTATTTTCTGTTTATTTTGGGGCCGCACGGTGGTCTAGTGGTTAGCATGATGGCCACACAGTCACAGTCTGGAGATGGGAAGACCTGGGTTGGAATCTCCCTTGGGCATTTCTGTGTGGAGTTTGCATGTTCTCCCCGTGTGTGTGGGGGGTTTTCTCCGGGTACTCTGGTTTCCTCCCACATTCCAAAAACATGCATGTTAGCTTCATTGGAGACTCTAAATGGTCCATAGGTATGAATGTGAGTGTTTGTCTATATGTGCCCTGCCATTGGCTGAACACCAGTCCAGGGTGGACCCCGCCTCTCGCCCAAAGTCCAGCATGCCCTCGCGACCCTAAAGAGGAGAAGCGGTATAGAAAATGATGGATGGATGTGTATTTTGATGATGTTCTGTGTATCTGCTATATATGTACAAATAGAGTTAAAGATCCTTTCCCCCTGTTTATTCTACCAGTACCGGTGTGTGCACAGCATTGTACAATGTGTGTTTTTTTGATGGCTCAAAATGATCAATCAATCAACAACAATGGCACAGCTACTCATCACTCACACTTTTTCAACATTTTATTTCTATTTTAGGGGGGTGTTTTTGTTTTTACTATGGTCTTAAACTTTTGATCAGCTGATGACAGCCTATTTCACTGCTTCTTTGCAATAAATTGCTTTTTTGTCTCACTCCCTTTTCTTCTTTTTGCATGTTGGAGGTCTACTTAGAAGCTCCTTAAGATCCAACAGTGCAACATGTACATTCCTGACATTTTTCAACTGCTCTAAACATTTTGATGAGTGTGTCTGGCTGTGGCTAGAGGCTGTGGTATAGCTTTTAGGCCTTCCCTAGGGCTCACTTTTATGAGTTGGTGAGTGGGGTGAACAGATCAAACTCACATCTGCTTCTGAGATAGAAGAGAATCTGTGCATCTCCCCCAAACCTCTCAATACTAATTAACAATCCACTGATAGCGGCCAAATGCCAACAGTCATTAGCACCCAACACAAAACAAGCACACACCCAAACGTCCGTGATATGCGGTCACACATACTAAAGTGCCACAAAGCATCTGTGGATAAGATATGAGATTCCAAGCCCACAAGAACAGCACGGGAGGGATTGTGTTGTCCCATCAGTCTTCTATGGACTTCTAAGAGTGGGATAGTGAAACACACGGCTAACACTGAAGCTTAGAAGAACGGAAGACAACTTCAATTCGTGAATTGCCTTGGACCTCTGACTTGTTAACTGATGGCGCCATTTGCATGCACTCAAGCAGCGTGCTCGGTAAACGCATCTGACAGTTATCTTTGATTTTATTTAGAGAGGATTTCATCCTCGTCTGCGTCTGAAAGGATGCACCGCCCACTCTTTCACTTCCTGGCGCGATTTCTCTCTCTCTCGCTGTATCTGTCACTCGGTGCCTCGGTGAAAGGGTCAGATTGAGAGAGCAAAGTGGTGAGAGGTGTGACAGTGTGAGCAGATGAGGGCCTCTCGGTGTGGAGGCCCCCAGCATGACACCCACCACGGCTTCCCAGACAGACGACAGTTGGTCAAAATAATGCCACCCACGCCTGGTTCTGGGAAGAACCCCAGAACCCATATGGAGGCCAGAAGCCAATGGACCACCAGGAGAAGATTGATATTTCAGTCCAGCTTTTGTTAATCAAAGTGAGCAGTCATGAATGTCCATTAAGTAAATGTTTAATGATCATTCAAGATTCAAGATTCAAGAGATTCAAGAGAGTTTTATTGTCATGTGCATAGTAAAACAGCAGTTATACTATGCAATGAAAATCTTATTCTGTTCATTCTCCCAAGAAAAGAAAGAAAACACAAGAAAGAATAAGAACATAAGAAACATAAACACATAAACATATATACCAATAAATTAAGCAACAACAACAGACGAGACATTAATACAGATAAATAATAATACAAATAAATAAATAAATAAATAAATAAAGTGCTAGGAGTGTGTGCGTGTGTTGCGTGCGGCGTGTGTGAGTGCTTCGTTGAGGAGCCTGATGGCCTGTGGGTAAAAGCTGTTTGCCAGCCTTGTGGTCCTGGACTTCAAACTCCTGTAGCGTCAGCCTGACGGTAGGAGTGTGAATAATGAGTGTTGTGGATGTGTGCTGTCCTTGATGAGGTTGTGTGTTCTGCGTAGGACTCTAGTTTTATAAATGTCTTGCAGTGAGGGGAGGGCTGCCCCAACAATGTTCTGTGAGGTCTTGATCACCCGCTGGAGTGCCTTCCTATCACGTGTTGTACAGTTACCGTACCAAACAGTGATGGAGGCGGTAAGGACACTTTCGATAGTGCATCTGTAGAAGCAACTCAGGATTGTGGTGGACATGCCAAATTTCCTCAGTCTTCTCAGGAAGTACAGTCTCCTTTGGGACTTCTTCAGAATTTGTTGGGTGTTGTGAGACCACATGAGGTCCTCGCTGATGTGTGTGCCAAGGAACTTGAAGGTTTTCACCCTCTCCTTTTCCCTTGTTCTTGGGTCGATGATCATCTCTTTAGTCTTATCTGTATTGAGAAGGAGATTGTTATCACGACACCAAGCTATGAGGTCCGCCACCTCTCTTCTGTATGATGTTTCAACACCACCAGTGATCAGTCCGATGACTGTAGTGTCATCCGCAAATTTAATGATGCTGGTGTTGTTCTGGGAGGCCACGCAATCGTAGGTGAAGAGCGTGTAGAGGAGTGGACTCAGCACACACCCCTGTGGGGTCCCAGTGCTCACAATTCTTGAGCTGGATGTGCGGTTGTGGACTCTGACTGACTGGGGTCTGCCCGTGAGAAAGTTAAACACCCAGTTACAGAGGGAGGGTGACAGGCCAAGTGTGAGGAGCTTATCTGTGAGTTTGTGGGGGCTGACTGTATTAAAAGCAGAGCTATAGTCTATAAATAGCATTCTGACATATGTGTCCTGGCCCTGTAGGTGAGAAAGGGCTGTGTGGATGGCAGTGTTGACTGCATCATCTGTGGACCGGTTCTGGCGATATGCAAACTGTAGAGGGTCCACAGTTGCCGCCGGGATGCTCTTTTGATCATATCACTGATACATGATTTTATGGGAATACTCTGCTTCCTGACACCCACTATAAGGAACACGTCTAAAATTGTCTTCCTTCATCTCCTGTCTATCTCATGACAGCATCACTCATGTTCCCGAGCCCTGTGATCTCTGTGTCAACACACGGCCCCCACTTGCAGGGCAGACTACATAGACGTCTCCAGCGTCTGCTTTAAGTAGGCAGAATCAGAGGTGATGTTCAGCTGACAAGGTAACGCTCCATAAGGTGGCTTTGGTGGTGACACCAGGCAGCCACCCGAGCCTTTTCCTGCTAGTCTCAGTGAGGCTGGGAATTTACGAGCAGCAGGTAGGAGATCAAAGCTGGTGCTGACAGACTTGGCAAACACAAAGATTTATTCAAGTCATCACTGTTTTCTTAGTGGCTTTCTTTGGTGGTGTGGGCCTGCACTGATGGCCTTTATTAGTTGTCAGTGGGCCAGCTTGGAGGCTCCGCAGTTGTCCACCGCCACTGCAAACTTCTACGGCGCCGTGATGACAGGATACGAGGCACTCTGTGGTTACTCCATGGAATTCGAATGTCAATCCCCCTGCCCGGTGCCATCTCCCCCTCTCGCTCTCGTTTGTCATCTCTCCTCCCTCCCCTCTCCCCGAGTGTTTGTCAGGGCTGGTGATTAGCTGTCACCCTCTGCAGACGCAGATAACACCCCACACAGCCTGCTTCCCCTCTGGGAGCATGCACACACGTAAACCAGCAAAACACACAAATAAATGCACAAATGTGCGTACATGCATGCAAACTAAAGACACTTGAAAACGCTGTAAAAATACACGTTTTCTATTCATTTACCACAATGCACTTATCCGTAACGTCTGCGCTGACGGGATTTCATTTACATGTTATCAGTCTCGACTGTGATTAATGTTCTTTGCATCCATTCTAATTGCAATTCTTTTATTTTCAACAAATCTGAGACGCAATAAACACTTTGTTGGCAATGTCTTTCCCAGCACAGTTGGGCTTGGCATTCTCCTGCCTAGCTGCAGCTGTTGGGTTTCCATCATCACACAATTCTTGTGCAACATTTTTCTCTGGCTAAAACTTAAACTCTATCATCATAATCTTCCGACACAGTTGGACCCCCGAGGAGCTAGGTTAGAAATGGCTTCAGCGGAAGCAGCAACTACTCACACGTCAGCAAAGCGCACATCAAATAGGAACTACGTGGCTTGAAAAACAACCTGCCAGAAATCTCCGTTAGCAGCCTCATGTATTGGTTTAAAATCCACCATGGGGTTATAAACGCAAGATGGCGTAACAGCCTTACCCGACTGAAGTGATACGCCATGTTGGTTGTTATGTAAGAAGATGCTGACACAAGTTGCACTTGACTTTACCGTTTCAAAATACTTGGGTTTTTTTTAGTAGCTATTATGGGCCAGTAAGTCAGTCAATGCTGGGGGTGGTCCTTTGGACTGTGCAACTGCAGCAAGTGACTTCATTCATGCACGTGCAGTAATCCCTCACCACAGTGCATATTTTCCAGCTTCACTCTCAAGGTTTTTCCAAAAAATTTGAAAGAATAAATCATGCTCTTTCATGGTTGAATATTATTAGTCAAAACCTATGTATACCTAAGCTAATGTTATCCATCCATCCATCCATCCATTTTCTATACCGCTTCATCCTCATTAGGGTCGCGGGGGCATGCTGGAGCCTATCCCAGCTGACTTTGGGCGACAGGCGGGGTACACCCTGGACTGGTCGCCAGCCAATCACAGGGCACATATAGACAAACAACCATTCACACTCCCATTCATACCTATGGACAATTTAGAGTCACCAATTAACCTAACATGCATGTTTTTGGAATGTGGGAGGAAGCCGGAGTGCCCGGAGAAAACCCACGCGCACACGGGGAGAACGTGCAAACTCCACACAGAAATGCCCAGGGGAGAATCGAACCCAGGTCTTCCCGATCTCCAGGCTGTTCCTGTATTGGCCAACGTGCTAACCACTAGACCACCGTGCGGCCAGCTTCCAAAAGATACATTCAAAAATGCTAAGGCAGTATTGCACACCGGTCACTTGGTGTCACTAATGTTACTGTAATGTCGGCGGAGACACACAAGCACCAGACTTGAAGCTTTTATGGCAGCTTTGAATGATCTCACAACAGGCACAATAATCCCTCATAAAAACATGGCTTGCTGTTGCGGGCACAACCCACACAAGCTGAAACTCAACTCTGGACACTTTACGTCGCTTCCTGCCCACCACTTGCTCCGCTCCCCCATGGAACACAAATAGCAACACAAACAAGCACAAGTCTTATTTTCTCTTATGATGTCTACTATATTTGGTAATAGAAGTGTAAATGTGACTACATTTCATGTCTCAAAGGCTCTTATAATGTTAAAAAGCACATTTAGAAGGTGGTAAACGGGTTTTCTATGCTCCGACTTTGAAAATATTCCATTCCTCTATAAGGAATCGTACTTTGCGGAAATTCACTTATCACAACCAATTAAGAACCGTAAACGAGGGCTTACTGCATAGGTCTTGTGTTTAAAGTGTGTGATTATAAACACATTGAATCATTTTCTATTCTTTATTAACATAGCCGTGGGCACCCCCAGGTAGTCAGAATGCTACAATCTTGATCACGCGACATTTTCATACAATTCAGCTGCGAGGTTGATGGTCAATTCACACTCCACACTCCGAATAATTGATTATTCTCAGACACCCCTTGCAGCCCTACCAGCAACACAGTGGTTTTATTTTCTATTTCTTCCCGAAAACTGCTTCATGAAAACCTGACAAGAAAGTCATTGAGAATTTGTCCAGAATGACGATTGTATCATCTAATGTATCCTGAAGGTGCGGGTCTAGTCACATCAACACTTTCATAACACAAGGTGATTTAGCTCCATCTTAAGAGTATTTGCCTTTTCCATGCCTGGAATATGCACTCAAGTTATTACCCAAGCTTGACCAGGCAACACCGATGCAAATCCACTTGTTCTGCAAGTGAATATGAATTTTCATTCAAGAGATTAACATAAATTTGGCTTTGGTTGGCAAAAAAACATCTAATCCGTAATACGTGGCATGGACTTTTATCAATGCAGCAAAAAGTGCCTGCACACTCTTTCGCATATGACTCCAACATGCACATCACTCACTTCAATTCAGTGGAAAAAAGATGGCACGGCCAAGGCACACAAATGTGCTGAGTCTGGGAGAGCCATGTAATATTTCCAAATGGATAGCGGTGGCTCTTGAAATGTGCAAAGCCAGACGACATTAGGTGTTCTTCCACCTCAGTGACAGGTGCGCCAACATCTGCACAGGAATTCATTTAGCTTTGATTCAAATGAATGGATGCACATTAGCTTACCATTTTTCATGTGTTGACATGTCAAGCTACAGTCAAGGACCTCATGTCCCCTGCAGGAAAAGCAACCATTAGAAATGACTCTACAGGAAGTGAGGCAGTTAAGAAAACAAAAGAAGAAGCGAACAGAAGTTAAAATGCTTCTTGGAAGAAATCATAAGGATACGGTAGCTGCTGGTGATGTCTGCTAATGTATGGTTTTAGAAATGAAAACAAAGCATTTGAACCTGCTAATGGTCTTTGTCTGGTGACCTAGTTGCATACGGTAGGCCTCAGAGGGTGACAATGGGACACAGGACATCGTCCACAGCCCAGCGACTGCACGGCCATCCACTCCACAAACACACTTGTTGAGTGGCTCTCATATGGGACAATGATGAGACCCACTACAGAGAGGAGATCCAGCACCTGATTCAGTGGTGTTCAGATGACAACCTTGTTCTGAACGCCAACAAGACCAAGGAGGTCATTGTGGACTGCAGGAGGTCCAGGAGGACAGAGCATGTTCCTCTTCTCATCAAAGGGGAAGCGGTGGAGTGTGTTGACAGCATCAAGTTCCTGGGCGTCCACATTACATCTGACCTGACCTGGCGCCTGAGTACAGCTCACCTAGCGAAGAGGACCCAACAAAGAAGCTGAAACGTGTTGGTCTCACCCCACAGTAGAAAGCATCCTGTCTTGGTGAAATAGTGTGGTACGGCAGCTGCACAGCTCAGGACAGAGTGAAAGTCCTCTTTTTCTCCTTCCGCTACTCATGTGCACTAAGATAGCTTACATGTTTGTATGTTTTTATTTGATTTTTACACGCAATGCATATAGCTGTATGGAAACACTGACAAGTAAGATTCCTCATTCCTTGATTCCATCCTAATGTCATGAAGCTTCCTGGAGGCTATGGTCATGTGACAAACACTGACTTTATCCAAACACGACTAAAAATTCAGTCACCACACTTGGAATTTTACACTTTCACTCCATCTCAATATATTCATGAATAAATCATTGCTGTTTCGTGATTGACTACAGCCTATTCTTAGTCCAAAAATGTGTATGTTGAAGCACATCGCATGTATTTTTTGCCTAAATGAAGTATTTTCAAGCATAGAAAATGGCTAAATGAAGTCAAACGCAAATATAAGGCATTCAGAAGATGCATTCAAAGACAACAGTACACAGTATTGTACACTGGTCACTATGTCATTCTCCCGATATTTAGAAGGTGGTAAACAGGTTTGCTAAGCTCTAACGACCAAAATATCCCATTTCTAAATAAGGTATCCTACGTTGCGGAAATGCACTTATCACGGTCGGGTCTGGATCCAATTAACCAGCATAAACAAGGGCTGAAACTAGTTATTACTATTTCACTTGTAAAATAGAAAAAACTGTCATTGAATGAAATGTAAAGCATTGCCCAATTATTACGACAAACTACATAATAACAAAGAAGTCTTTTTTTGCACCTAGTTTTGCATACAGTTGTATACAGATATTTTATATAGCTATATGTGCTATTTCCTTTATGTGTGTAGGTCATTTATTTAGTTACAGTTGTATACAGGTGGGGGGGTGGTCAAAGGCAATGAAAACCCGATGGCACCCCAACTGAACCAAGCACGTCTTGTATTATTTAATAGGATACACAATGTGTTTGTAGACCAAAGCAAAGCTAACTGTGGCATATACATTAATCAACATTAGCTGCGTAATATTTCATTTCATCAAGAGGTTGAGCAGCAATGACCAGCTGACAGTGTAAGACGATATGAACACAGCAGAAAAGGAGCATCTTGGATCATTCCTGCTGTCACAGTAGCAAGAAGGCTTGCATAGAAGCAGATAAATATACAGCATGGATTTATCTTTGGCCCCTAAGCTGCTTTGTTCTGGGAACCCTCCAACAATGCCAGCTAATCATAGCATTTGAAACATCTCAATGTGTCATCTTGAAATAGTCAAGAACAAGAGGTGATTTCTTAGGAGATGACACGCCTGTTATGGGAGTAGAATGGAAAAGTGGGCTAAGAGGGGAGCAAAGGGCTGAAACAGCCATGAAATACAGAGAAAGAGCACACAATCAAGACAGCAAGACAAATACAGACTAGGAAAGACGTGGCGAGATCCTGCTCCTGCCTTTGTGTAAATATGCCAAAATGTAGCCCAGCACATTGAGATAAGCTCCTTTACTTGTACTTGCTTTTAAAGGTCAACTGGCGGCACGACTTTGTGTGCACTGGCAGCCATCAACGTACGTGTGTCAGCAACCTGCTGATGATGGCAGGATTACTCTACGCCTTTTTTATGCAGCACAGCCACTAAACATCAGCAGGCAGACAACGGGGCTGCCATCTTTTCACTCAAGTCTGTGAGGGTTCTCTGGCTCACTGTGACGGCATGAGGACACTCTTGATGCTTCTGCGCTCCAGACCGTTGGCATCAAGAGTCGCAGCCCCTCCGCCCCGTCAAAGACTGACCGTTGGCCGCTGTCCATGATGGTAACGAGGAAACGTCCTTGTCACGTTACGCCAAAAGCACAACAGCGTGTGGCTGACTGCATACCCGCTGGTCCGACGTTGTCGACAACAACCACCAGCGGATCCACGTGACCGCCGCTCGCTGCCAAGACGTCTGGTCACCCTAGTGGGCCCAACGCCGTGCCGGCATGAGTCTTAAAGCAAGTAAGCTAAGCACTGTCTCATCCCCTCACCCTTTTTGCTCTCTTTGTCTAGCCTTCTGTCCTCCTCCATCACTGCCCTGCTAGTCACCTGATGCAGGTAGACAGCACTGAGTTTGGGGTGAAGGTTATTGCTTTCCTGGCTCACGCAGGTTCTGTGCTTGCCTCCAAATCAGCTGTGATGTGAATTGCTGCTTTATCAAGAAACTGACTTGACTTGAAGAACAAATAGAAACTATTGAGAAAAGACCAGACACTTTGAAAGTGATCTGACGAATGCTATCCGTCCCATTTGAAAGCACACAGCTCATCAATACGGCCCAGCGTCATTTCTCACTGCACTTTTTGTCAAGAAATCTCTGTGTACCCCCAAAAATCAATGCTCTCAAAAGGTGTAGGATTATTTAATCATTTATTGGATTTCTCATAATCAGGTGGGCTTGAAGTTTTGTTTACATTTGTATGCCCTCCTTTTAAAACACTGGAATGGAAGCATCCGTGTACCTGCATAGCTTGATGGCATGCTAACTGTGCTGTTGTACACACCTCCTACGCGCCCCACACAAATAACTTACACATCTGGTAACGTGGCAGCGCATCATAAGGCATCTGTGCATCAACATTGTGGCATTCTTGAGTTGCAGAGTCATGTGAGCATGCACAAGAGAGGTGCTCTTTAATTTGCAACAACTAGCTTGACAACAGTGTAAAGCAGGCAGACGGTCCTCAAACACAACCACAGACTTACTCACGGTATGAACCAACAAATAAACAACACAACATGCAACAGCACTCAACTACCATTCAACCACTAAGTGCTAACAACAACCTGTGTGCCCGCAAGGCATGCTGGGAACATGTGTGGGAAGGTGTTGTGCCAATTCAAGATGTGATTAACAACGAAACACACACAGGATTTTATATGATTTAGCCCTCCAGCGTAAGACACTATGGATTTAAACAGCTACTACACACAACCTAGCAATTTAGCACTTTAGCACTTTGTCTCCCCAAACTTATGTTGGTTGTGTGTACATGCTTTTAGACATATTCTTCTGCTGTTCTTCTTTAATCAAGTGTCAAATGTTATTCTTACTGGGCCTCATTCACAAAAATCTTCTTAAAAGTCTTCTTAAGAAGTGTACTTAAGAAGGCGCGGGTTGGAAACTGCGAAACATTCACGACACGTTCTTAAGTAGGGATAATCGTTCGCACCGGTGTTCTTAGGTTGATGAATGCCAACTGCGATGCCCGTGCATGTGAGGCCTAATTTGCATAGGTCACCGCCTATTATTTCCCATACAAGGTAAAAAATGTGCCGTGCGCAACAGGCAGCTGGAGGCGGAGATGGCAACGCGCAAGGGCAAGACTGAGGAGCAGCTGGACAACAAACGAAAGAAAAACTTCAATTCTACTGAAATAGAGGTGCTTTTACAAAGAGTGAGCGAACACAAGACCACCTTATTTTCACGTGTATCCACCGGTCATCAGGCCATCCAAAAAGAGTCGGCATGGAGCACCATTGCAGGAAACATAAATGCCGTTTCCACGGAGAAACGCGCCACCGCAGAGGTTAAAAAAGTGCTTTGACTTAAAATAGACTCAAAAAAAGATTGGACTGCACCGGAGGGATCTGGAGGAAACGGGAGGTGGGCCATCAATCAGAAACCAAACCATTTCAGAAACTCTAGAAAATATTTACACAATCATGATGGAAAAATAAAGTCAAAATACATAGTTTGTGTGTGACAATGTATTTTTTCTGTGGTTACATTTGATTAGACGCTGCCTAATTAATACAGCAGCCCCGTGCTCTGGCTCAAGACGTGGCTGGGGGCGCATGTCGTTATCTGGGGGTGCTCCGTGCGCAATAGACACACCACGTTTCATTGCGATGTTATTCTGATGATCCTGCACCCCTGCAAGAACAGAGAGGGAAGCCTGAAGCCTGAAGCGGGACATCAAATATTGGTGGCTTTCAGCAAATAAATCTAATGGTCCCTTTACATTCTCTCTCTGCGCAGCGCACGTCCAGCCAGCCTTTTTTTTTTGATGAATTGGGATTTGCATATATATTTATCCATGGAGTATATTTTAGTTGTTTTGATGATAAATCATTGTTGGGATATTTTATTTGCACTACATTTTTTGGGATCAGGTTGCAAAATCCATCATGAGGGCGATTGCGCATTGAAAGGCAAGCTTTGCTTGTGCGTAAGAGTCCTCCTGAGCGTTCGTGGAGTTTGTTCTTAGATCTAAGAACTGGGAGTTAAGAACACGTTTCGTGAATGCCAAAAATCTTCGTAAGAAGGCTTTAAGAACACATTTGTGCGTAAGAACGTTTCGTGAATGAGGCCCATTGATCTTATCAGGGTCTAATGATGGAAACCGGCCAGTGGAAATAATCTAGCATGCGTATGATGCACTGATGCAATGTAGTACTGTATATATTAAATGTACGTACTGTATACATTAAACGTACTGTATACATGAAACATGCTGTACATCAACTGTACAGAAAGGGACAAGGCAGATCCAGTGGAGTCCTCCTCCGATCTGAGAACAAAATAAACACCTCCTCTTTGACTCAATAAGGTCATTTACTGACTTGTGGTTCTGATCCCCCCGATCTGGTGCTTACTAGCTTGGTGACAAGACAAAAGGATGGTGGGGTATCATGAAACTTCACATCCAAATGAAACATTTTGAAAGTCGGTGGCAATGGGCTGGATTGCCAGTTGTTAAACAATAAATAAAGAGGGTAGACTCCAGCGATAAGACTGAAGTGTGACTGTGACCAGACAGCAAAATCATCTACATAATCCCAATCGAAGCCCTCAAGGCTTTTATAGATCAGCATGATAGATTTTCTCTCTGTCTCCATTTCCACCTGGCTTAGGTTTAATTCGAGTCAATTAAATCAACCTCAGAGTTCCAACAAAACGCAGGCATTCGTGTAGAGCTACAGCGTTGTAGAAAACACCCTGGACTGGTGTCCAGCCAATGGCAGGGCACATATAGACAAACACTCACATTCATACCTATGGACAATTTAGAGTCTCCAATGAAGCTAACATGCATGTTTTTGGAATGTGGGAGGAAACCGGAGTACCCAGAAAACCCCCCCACACACACGGGGAGAACATGCAAACTCCACACAGAAATGCCCAAGGGAGATTCCAACCCAGGTCTTCCACATCTCCTGACTGTGTGGCCAACATGCTAACCACTAGGCCACCATGTGGCCTGTGTTGTAGGTCAAACAACACATTTGGAAAACACTGTTGGACATTTTTGCCTCTTTTCTGATATGTTGCGTACCAAAGCACCAACTCTTTGTGTTTGCTTCACAATGATTTGCTCCGTCTCAGGCAGGGGTGTCCAAACTGCAGGCCACAGCTGCCGCAGCACAATCTAGAAATAGAATTTAACGAGGAAACTAAAAAAACGAAACAACAACAGCAAATCTGGAAAACTCTGCAGTAATTCTACAAGAATAAAGACAAAATATTAAGAGAAAAAATTGGTAATTTAATGAGAAAAAGTTGTCATTTTACAGCAAGGAACAACATAGTAATATTATGAAGAAAAATAATGTCATGTTAGCAGCATGGAGTTGAACTAGTGTGTTCATATGATGAAATACTTGGAATGAGCAAAAGTAAGGAAAAAAGAGCAAAGTGTGAAGTTGATACCAATACACTAGGTTCCCAACTTACGAACACCTGACTAGCAAACATTCGCGGATACAAACACAAGCCGACTGGTCAGTATTTTATTTTATTTTGCCTTGTAGTCGCTGAATCAGTATTTCTACTGCTACTGTACATGCTTGACCAGTAGAGGGCACTGTGACACTGCTAATGGGACCAACAGAGGAAGAGTTAGACTGTGGAGATACAGTGTAAAGCTAAATGGAAAGCTAAATGATACAACCCGGACAGAGCGTGTGATTAAAGTTGATGAAGAGATAATAGGCCTGCTTAATTCTACACCACCCACAGAACACTACCTCTTTTAGAAGAGTCTAACCACCACCACCATTTGTCCTTTTTTTCAATATCTCCTCCTCCTCCTCCTCCATGCTGGACCACTCCTCTTCAAAGGTAAATAACATTTATCATTACGTATTATTATATCACTTTTATTATAGTTTTTTTCATTCATTATCCTGGTTTAATATTACTACTGCATCCAAACTCATATTTACATACATACATACACATATACTGTATATGTATACACGTACATGTAGTACCTATATCATTGGTAATATTACCTTTTCCCTACTTAAGAACAATTCGACATAAGAACGGTCGTCTGGAACCAATTGTGTTTGTAAGTTGGGGACTTGGTGTATATGCTTTTCCACCTAACGTATGTGACAAAGCTTAGACGCAGGCTATCTTGTCTTGAAATACGCTGGATATGACTTCTTAGCATGTCTCATCGAAAATATGAAAGTAGCAAAGTTGCAGCCTTGGAGGTCGTCTGTGGAAATGCCTTTCTGGATTTGTGGATGTCCAGGCCTCGCTGCTACCTGAGAAACGGTGGCTATTTCATTGTTCAGTTGCTTTGATATTTCTATTTTTTGTTTTAAAGTTAGCCCTGAAACCAAAAACACACCCTGCTGTTGACTCCGCACAGTGCAGCATTTATTTGAAGGAAATCAACACGACAATCAATGTGAGCAAAAACAGCAACAAGGCCTCGTCCTTGAGTGACGCCGGCAACTGCCAGGCCCGATCTCCATCACGACCATATCAAGCAGCTGCTGAGATGAACACCTTTTCAACAGATACATATTTCATGAGTTGTGGCCTTGGCCACTGACAATCTAGCATGGAATAATACCCTCATCACGCTCCGTCCTGGATCAGCTAATGAACTGAGAGGCTGCTCGTGTGAAAAGAAGAAAGCAAACGGCCAATAGGCAATGTAGAAATGGAATTAATGAGCGCTGGTGAATGTTTTGAATGCCGCTCAGAACGCACACCGCTGCTTCCGTCCTCCGCCTAACCTTTGTCTCTGGTCAAAGTTGGTCCATTCATGAATGCGGGAGAGGTTTGGCCGTCTTGTGGGTGATTGTAGATTTCACAGATGTGTAAATGATGTTATGTGAGGCACACCGAGGGAAGCTTTGATCTGCTATTCCACAAACGGGGCTCTACAACAAAAGGCGAGAAAATCCTGAGCTCACACAAGCCTTGTTTGATGTAAAAACTCTTTCTCTGTGATCCTCCGCTCATCTGCAAGCACTCCCGGCTGCCCACAACTCCAGTGTAGAACTGCGCCATAGGCAAACAGAAACCAGGATCGCGCCTTTTCCGGAAGCAATGGAGTGGAACACGGGTACATGTCAGTGACAACCATACGTCTACGCCACTTTCTTTTCCTCTTTTGCCTTGCTGCTGCATCAGGCATCGTTACGTCAATCGGAGATCTGCACGTGCATGGGAACAATCACTTTGGCATAAAAAGCCGCCGATGGAAGTTAGAGCTGCAACAATTCATCAGTTCATCCATGATTCATCCATGACCCGATTCATTGCCAACTAATCATTTCCTCTGATTTCAGCCTGCAAATGTGAATATTTATAAAGTCTTAGTCATGCATGAAAGCAGAGCTATCATGTTCACACACATTTGGAAAACACTGATGCACATTTTTGTTGTGTTCGCTTCATATTGATTCGCTCTGTCTAGACCCAGACCCGGGGGTGTCCTAACTTTTTCCAGCAAGGGCCACAAAGTGAAACACGAGATGATGCAACTTTGCCACTCTGATATTTTGTAAAGTTAGAGATATTTCAATATATTCATTTATTTTCTATGCCACTTGTCCTCACTAGGGTAGCGGGGGTATGCTGGAGCCTATCCCAGCTGACTGGATGGTGTCCAGCCAATGGCAGGGCACATATAGACAAACACTCACATTCATACCTATGGAGTCTCCAATGAAGCTAACATGCATGTTTTTGGAATGTGGGAGGAAAAAAAACCCACACATGCACGGGGAGAACATGCAAACTCCACACAGAGATGTCCAAGGGAGAATCCAACCCAGGTCTTCCACATCCCCCGACAGTGTGGCCAACATGCTAACCACTAGACCACCGTGCTGCTATTTCAATATATTATGTGATTTTAGTAGCACTGAATTGAAAAATGAAAGAAAAGTTGTAATATTATGAGAAACAAACAAAACCAAATCAAGTTGTAATTTTTGGAAAATTAGGAAAAAAATCTGAATATTATGCCAATAAAGTCAAAATATGAAAAAAAAAACCCGAAGATTACTTAACAATGTTGAAGTATTTGAAAAATTAAGCAACAATGGTGAAAAAAGAGCAATAGCAAAGAGTGAAGCTGATTAATAAGTCTTTCAGCTACTGTACATGACAAAGCTGAGATGAAATATCTACTTCTACATATCTTCTTCTACATGTGGTGCTTTACAAAACGTCATCCTTTCATTTTGCACTCGGTGGCCCTCATTGGGAAAAGATTGGACTCTTTCATGTGTCATGTTTATGCATTTCCAATTGTAAAAGTAATCAAATGTTTTATGTTAACGTTGTATGGAATGGATGATTTGGATTTACATGATTTCTTATGGAAAAATGTATTTGGTTAGCATACGTTTAACTTTGAGTCGGACCTTCTGGATGGGATTAATGACACTAACCAAGGTTCTACAGCATACACTGCATGTACCGCATGTACCGCATATTGTATTGTATTGTATTGTATTGTATGTACTTTATTCATCCCACAGCGGGGAAATTTACTTGTTACAGCAGCAAGCAAGCAAGACAAGTAAAGAGAACAGTAAAGTAAAGTAAAGTAAAGCATCGTGACTACACATGGTTCAGGTGGTGCAGGTGTTGTAGAGTATACTGCGTATACGGCATATACGGCATATACCGCATGTACCGCATGTACCGCATGTAACGCATGTACCGCATATACTGCGTATACGGCATATACGGCATATACCGCATGTACCGCATGTACCGCATATAGCGCATATACTGCGTATACGGCATATACCGCATGTACTGCATGTACTGCATGTACCGCATGTACCGCATATAGTGCATATAGCGCATATACTGCATATACTTCATATACTGCATATACTTCATATACTGCATATACTGCATCCTCATTCTGACACTAAGATGAATGGAAGTCTGCTTTAAAATGTGCAACCATTAGTTAGAAGCAGGTGTAGAACATAAATATGGTTAAGTTTTGGTGCTAATGCTGTCTAATAACAGCCGTTGGCAGAATGTTCTTTATAGTTTTTTACAGCTTGTTACGTCTCCTGAAGGTGACCAATGCAGGATGGTTGCATGTGTCTTCTATTCTTTAGCATACTTCAAGCCACAAGTGCTAGCTACAGTCAAACATCATTCACCCGACCAGATAGCCTCCTTTTTCCATTCATACTTGTGCAATTTTGTGGAGAAAATGTGCTTCTTTATTCATCTCAAGATTCCATTGTAAATACAAAAGGTGACCTGAACATCCTGCAGACAAATGGACTGGGCTTAGGAGGAATTATTACTGGAATCATCACTGCAAAAACCCAATATACCATGGCAGTCACGTTTTTTTAGTAATTGGACTTCTAGATTGGACAATTATGCTATTACTTCTCAATGTTTATTGATGTCAATTATTAATAAGGATACAAATTATTAAACATGTTCTGGCTGCACAGTATAAACGCCAAAGTACTTCCAATAAAAGGCAAACTTATTCAAAATGATCCCAGAAGGTTGGTGTAAGCACGCTCCTGATAAGAATGTTAAAAACGTTAAAGTTGAAAAATGTGAAGAATGTACATTTTTCCCTGTTGGATCTTAAGGAGGTTCTCAGTGGAGCTTCACAATGCAACAAGAAGAAATGGGAGAGGAACAAGAAAGCCAATTATTGCAAGGAAGTGAAATAGGCTGTTCATCAGCTGATCAAACGTTTAAGTCCACAGCTACAAAACAAAACATCTTCCCCTAAAATAGAAATCAAATGTCTAAAAAGGAGTGAGTAATGAGTTGCTGTGCCAGTCTTGTTCATGAGGTGAAACATGGCTTTGGGCATGCTTGATGCCAGTGTTTCCAGGAGGCTGCTGGGAATGTTGCTCCACTGTATGGAACTCATGTCCATTTTTGTAAATCCATCCCCAAATGTTCCACATTGGGTTTAGATGAGGGGAACACGCAGGATGCTCCAAAAGAGTGAGCTTATTCCTCTTAGTGAAGTGTAGCGTTGTCCTGTTGAAGAAGCCAGTCATCACCACACAAACCAGGACCTTCAGTCATGAGGGATGCCCCCTGCGACATCTCCACATATCCGGCTGCCGTTTGACGCCCCTGCGCAACCTGAAGCTCCATTGTTCCACTGAAGGACCATGATGGTGGAAAACATCTCCGGTGGGATCTCCTTGTCATGCCAGCAACGTTGGCAGCCATCAGGACGGTCATGGGAGAAGAAAACTTTCTTCCACCTTTCAAAGCCCAATGTTTGGTGCTCTCCTGCAAATTCCAAACCTTGAAGGAGACCAGGCCTTCTTCTCTGGCAGATGGCGTCTGATGGCTATCAGACTGCACTCGGCACCAGTTACAACCTTCATTTGAGCCGAGGATGGTCCAGTGTCTCGACAGACAGCCAATGGGATCCTCCAGGCTGGTGACATCACACAATCCATCTGGCATTGACAATGGATCGGCAAAGTCCTGACACTTTGCTGGGCTTAAGAGTCACACTGATTGATGATTGCAACCAGCTGTATCACACTGCCCTTCCAATGTGTGAAGCGGCTGCACATGACAACAGGAAGTGCACACAAAATAGGAGTGTATAAAGGGGAAATAACAAAAGGAAAACCCCGAACAGCAAACAGAGTCACGGAGTGTGACAGTATCGGTGATACCGATCCAATACCAATACTTTGTGTAAATACAAAATACATATTAAAAATGAATGTACAAATAATGTACATTAACTAAATGCACATTAAAAAATAAAATGTAAATTATTGACATTTTTCAACTGCTCTTAAAGGGAAACAAACTTTTTTTGGAATGTTGTCCATCATCCACAAGCCTTATGTGACACACGTCTCTCTTTTCTGTGTCTTCTAAAGATATAAAAACTGGTAAAAAGAGGCAGCTAATGAATGCACATAATGGGACACACACCTATCCCACCTATGAAAACACGTCCAAAAAGCTCCAAGAAGGTTTAGTGGTTTTCCATCCATGCTGTGAGCGTGTAGTAACAGGTACATTCATAATAACATGTCATACTTGTAGTATTTTGGGAACTTCCTTCCAGGGTGCATTGATTTCACATAGCAACATAGAAAAGAATGCTACACCTGGCGTCAGAAACACAAACACAGCTCCAATATGTAGCGTTACCTTTGGCTAGTGTGTGGTGAAGCTAGTCACTATCCGGCTAGTAGCTAGCCACTGTGGTGTGGCGAGGTGTCACTACGCCAATAACATAGTTCTTGGGCGTAACAATGTTAATAACAATGTGGTTCATATGCAGCTCACATGATGGAAATGGAGGTTTTTCCAGAAGGCTTCTTAGGCGGAATAGATGTGTCCCATTGCGTGCATTCTTAGCTGCCTCCTTGAAGTGTTTTTATACGTTTAGAAGGCACAGAAAAGAGAAAGACGCGTGTGTTCATGTCTCACATAAGGATTGCGGATGATGGGTAACCTTTGAAACAAAAAGTGCACTTTTCCTTGAAGAGTTTGATGAGGAGTGTAAGTGTGGGTACCAAAGTACACACTGGTACACGTGATGTGGCTTAGAAAGGAAATGTAAAGTGTAATGTGTGTAAAGCTGATGACAAGTGGCACTGACTCCACGTCCCATCATTTGTTGCTCATGACAGCGGCGGCACATCGATTCAGGCGCCAATCATCTTTGGTTCAATGAATGCAGCTTGACGTTCAGTCAGGTGTTAGATGGTAAGTTTTATGCTATAATTCAGCCACACTGGTCTGTTGTGACATGTAAATGACACGGCTGAGAGCTTTATGGTTGCGTGTGGTGGTTGTGGAGTAGAGATGGATGTTGAGTGGCCACTAAGAAAATACTTCTATTTCGACAGCTTAAGTAGAATGCCACACTTTAATACGTGCTAGCTCATTTTCCAAAAGTCTTGATGTGGACAATCTATCTGAATGTTGTGGTTGGGTGCATGGCCAGATAGGATGGCACCCCATTAGCGCAGTCAGACTGCAGGGTCCCACTGTTAACATTAGAATGTGTAGTGGGGCGTGACAAAGTGGAGCAGGGCTCCATCTTGCCATATTCATGTTCCTTCTGTGGCACATTGTGGTCAATGTGTGGATAACATTGATACAAGACAATCACACTAAGTGCACAATGCCTCGCAATTACATCTACGAGTGTATTAGTATTTTCATAACAGCTCCATTACTCATTTACGCTTTGTAATTAGCTGGATCAAAGTGCTTCATTACAGCTCGGCAATGGCTACTTCATTTCATAACATGTTTTGTGTTACCGTATCGTGTCATGTGCCGTATCACGTCAGTGATATAAAGAGGTTAGCTAGGCAGTAAACCCTCCTTTATCACGGTTCATTGTTTCCAGAGCCGGCCGCAAAGAAATGAATTCGATTCACTAGGAGTCAATAGCAATAAATGGAATATTCATAGTCATAGTCTTGGCATAAAAAACCTCTTTACAATCTTCTAAATAACATGATTAGAGCCCTCAAGACATGAAATAACACCGCATAGTCACCTTTACACTCATATTACTCAATATAGTTGACATAATAAGAGAAAATAAAACATATTAGACATAAAGAAGATAAAAGACTCACACATGAGCAGTTTCTTGTTGTTTTTTTATCTGGTCAGCATACGTTCAGCAAACTTCCTTGCGGCTTTAAATGGCTTTATGCTCGTGTTAGCCAACATAGTTGACAGAATAAGAGTAAATAAACCGTGGAAGGCATAAATAAACTCCTGCTGGAGCAGTGTCACAATGAATGTGTTCCCCGGGGAACCTTAGTGAGGAGTCTAGTGCCTGTCTCACCAAACACTGACACCGAGTGGCCAATGTAGAATGCAGCACTACATTCTCAATTACGAAGCTTGTTCTGCCTGGTATTTGTATTTTCATTTCAGTTCATTTTGTTCACATCATTTAGCCATTCTTATGCTTGAAAATTCTTCATTTCGACCAAGAATCAGTACAATTTGCTTTTACGACTAATGGGCAATATTCAACCACAAAACAGTGATCGTTTATTGATGAATACATTTTTGAAAAACCTCCAAATAGCAAGGAGGCAATAATGGAACCGTGATCTTGCGAGTGATTACTGTATTGTTCTAGGCTGTCACAAGGGCGGGGCGCAGACTTCTTAAGGACTTGATTTTCCAAATAAAGTCATACATCCAAGCTTTTGCACACAGTGAGCTCTGAGGTCTTTTGCATAATTGCAATAAAAAGTGTATTGGCCTGACTGATTGAATTGAGTCTTGGTAATTGCAGCATAAACAATGTGCTTGACTGTCAGAGCCACTGAGCCACGAGGCTGTCAACAATCCACACATTTTTCCTCTAGTGTCTACTATCATATCATGCAGATCCACAGCCTGCCGTGTAATGACTGTAATTACGTGGTGAGCATGTGTTACCTGGAGCTGGCGTCTACACACACCCTTTCTCCGTTTATGGATCACAAAAGCACCTCAAACTGAAAAGTGCGTTTGTATAAGTTCAGCTAAATCTCAATTGTTTTCTGCAGGATCCACCAGAACCCATCAGTGACAAGGGCTGACCCACATTGCAGTCATTGCATTCCACAGGGACTGCTTTCAAGCATACGTGTCTGCCTGGGGTGCACCTCGTGCTGACGTAGCAAGCGAATAGCACAGACAAGAACGCCACGTGCATTCACAGACAGCAGGTCATTATTACTATTATTGTTCGCCCACAAAAACACCCGAGACCCACGAAAAACGACCCACCAGTTGAGAATCACTCAAAATTTACCTTGCAACAGGAGGTGGGTATGTCAAACCTCACCTTGCAACACTGGGTGGGTATGTCAAACCTCACCCTGCAACACTAGCTGGGTATCTCAGACCTCACCTTGCAACAGGAGGTGGGTATGTCAAACCTCACCCTGCAACAGGAGGTGGGTATGTCAAACCTCACCTTGCAACACTGGGTGGGTATGTCAAACCTCACCCTGCAACACTAGCTGGGTATCTCAGACCTCATCTTGCAACAGGAGGTGGGTATGTCAAACCTCACCTTGCAACACTGGGTGGGTATGTCAAACCTCACCTTGCAACAGGAGGTGGGTATGTCAAACCTCACCTTGCAACAGGAGGTGGGTATGTCAAACCTCACCCTGCAACAGGAGGTGGGTATGTCAAACCTCACCTTGCAACAGGAGGTGGGTATCTCAAACCTCACCTTGCAACAGTAGGTGGGTATGTCAAACCTCACCTTGCAACAGGAGGTGGGTATGTCAAACCTCACCTTGCAACAGGAGGTGGGTATGTCAAACCTCACCCTGCAACACTAGCTGGGTATCTCAGACCTCACCTTGCAACAGTAGGTGGGTATGTCAAACCTCACCTTGCAACAGGAGGTGGGTATCTCAAACCTCACCTTGCAACAGGAGGTGGGTATGACAAACCTCACCTTGAAACAGGAGGTGGGTATGACAAACCTCACCTTGCAACAGGAGGTGGGTATGTCAAACCTCACCTTGCAACAGGAGGTGGGTATGTCAAACCTCACCCTGCAACACTAGCTGGGTATCTCAGACCTCACCTTGCAACAGTAGGTGGGTATGTCAAACCTCACCTTGCAACAGGAGGTGGGTATGTCAAACCTCACCTTGCAACAGGAGGTGGGTATGTCAAACCTCACCTTGCAACAGGAGGTGGGTATGTCAAACCTCACCTTGCAACAGGAGGTGGGTATGTCAAACCTCACCCTGCAACACTAGCTGGGTATCTCAGACCTCACCTTGCAACAGTAGGTGGGTATGTCAAACCTCACCTTGCAACAGGAGGTGGGTATGACAAACCTCACCTTGCAACAGGAGGTGGGTATGACAAACCTCACCTTGCAACAGGAGGTGGGTATGTCAAACCTCACCTTGCAACAGGAGGTGGGTATGACAAACCTCACCTTGCAACAGGAGGTGGGTATGTCAAACCTCACCTTGCAACAGTGTTCCTACACATTTCAAAATTTCTGACTTTTTCCAGACTCAGTAAATGTATCTGTATCATTGAAGCTGCAATCGTTTACCAATGAATGGATGATTAATAAATTATTCAAGTAATCAACAACTATTTTAGCATTTGATCAGTTGTTATTAATGTAAAAATGTAAATATCCTGATGTCATCCTATCAAATGTGAATATAGTTGTGAATATAGTGAATATAGTATGACTTCAACTTCCTGCATGGAAGCAGAGCTATTGTGTTCGTGCTTTAGGTAAAATAAGATATTCACATACCTCAGCTTCTTCCCAAACGTTTTTCAGGATGTGTCGTCCACTGTGTGCTCTCACACAAACATGTTAGCTGCCCTAGCAAACGTCTTGGAGAAACAGACTGATCCTTTTTTTTTGTTTGTTATTGGCAATTTTATCCTTTCAAAAACAGAATAGTGGAAACAGTCTTGAAAACATCAACATTTTTCCATACTTGTTTCCATGTTCCATACTTCCCACACCTGCGTAGGAACCTTGGTGCAAACAGGCAAAAATATATTGGGATTTTTTTCTTTTCCTTGATTCATTTTTGTATTTCATATCCATGCTGACACTGAAGGTTAATTGAAGAGTGCAGTTAGCTTCCTCTTGGATTATTAGGTCTGCTAAAAAATGAACTGTTTATTTTTTTACCTGACCTTTACACTGCATATACCCGATTACAGTAATCCCTCCAATAAATCATTCTGTTTCGTGGTTGACTACAGTGTATTATTAGTAAAAAAATATGCACATTTAAGCCAATGTTATGTACTTTTGGCCTAAATTAAGCATTTTCAATCATCAAAATCTCTAAATGAAGTCAAGTACAAATATAAGGCATTCAGAAGATGCACTGGAAGATGTTGTGATGATATGTAATATTGTACATTGGCCACGATAGGTGTCCGTAATGTTATTGTCATGTGGCTGAAACGCACAAGCGTCAGACTTGATGGGCGGAACAACAGGCTTTTATTGCAGCTTTGAATGATCTCAGGGTGTTATTTCATGTCTAGAGAACTCTAATAATAATAAAAAGTGCATAAAAAAGGTCATAGACATTATTTATACAAGTATGTCTTATATGTATTATGTTCTCTTATTATGTCTACTATATTGGATAATAGGAGTGTAAAGGTGATATAGGATATATATGATATACAGGTATGTCATGTCTAGAGGGATCTAATAATATTAAAACGTGTACTTAGAAGGTCATAGACAGCTTTTCTAAGTTGTGACTGCAAAAATGTATGAATAAGGAATCCTACTTTGTGGAAATTCATTGATCAGGATCGGGTCTGGAACCAATGACTTGCCATCATCGAGGAATGAGGCTATTGCCTTTTTCTGTGTTACTGTTCTAGATAGTTCTGTTCAGTCGACCTGGCAATATTCTGTCTTTGGTGGAAGTAACAGAGTGGAAACAAAGACTAAAGGTATTCCACAAAGCCTGGAACCGGGTTGTTCATTTCAACGCCCAACATTCACTTCCCCTGCCATGTTGTGTTGAAAGCAATTGTGGCTGTTGGACTATTTCATGTCACAGAACATGCCGCCATTATGCATGAATACGTAATGGCGTTTTTACAATTGTGATGGGCGTATCGCCATGGCCATGGCTCACACATGAATCGAATAACTATCAAAGATTCTCATCAAGTATGGATACTAACTATCCATCCATCCACTATACCGTTTCTCCTCATTAGGGTCGCGTGGGCATGCCTATCCCAGCTGACTTTGGGCGACAGGCGGGGTACACCCCGGACTGGTCGCAGGGCACATATAAACAAACAAGCATTCACACTCACATTCATACCTATGGACAATTTAGAGTCTCCAATGAAGCTAACATGCATGTTTTTGGAATGTTGGATGCACAGGGAGAACATGCAAACTCCACAAGGGAGAACTGAAGGGAGAACCGAACCCAGGTCTTCCCCATCTCCAGACTGTGACTGTGTGGCCAACATGCTGACCACTAGACCACCGTGCAGCCCCAATACTAACTAATAAATTTAAAAAAGCATGTGACACTTCCCTGTCTTTGAGGGTAACTTATTACAAGCAGGCTTTTGTGCTGCAACACCCTCCGCTAGCATAAAATCATTTCATATATAGAAGAGAGTCTTTCATCCATGACCAAACTGATGACCAAAGATATGAAAATTATTATTGTTATGATTTTTGAAGATGACATATTTATTATTCAACTATTTACAGTAGTTTACACCGTGTAAAAATGAAGCATCAGAATCAGAATCGGGTTTATTGCCAGGTATATTTCTTCTGGTGGGATGGTGCAACAATAAATACAGAAAGTAAATATAAATATAAAAGATATATGACTAATATGTTACGGAAGATACGCATTAAAGTTGTCAAAGAGCCAGTATTTCTCGTGTGTTTTATTTGGTATCGGCATGGAATGGAAGCACCTGGTATCGCCCATCACTCCCGTATCAGAAAGGAATTGCTGGTCTGCATGTGCCATTACATGCTGTTGCAAACAGACGGGGGCCACACGTGCATAGTCGTAGCAAAACGTCAAGTGAAGTCAGAGTAAAAATCACTGAAATGTGGATAGTGGAATAAAGTTATTACTAAAGTAAAGGTTGAAGGTACAACCAAAAAACACAGAGAAAGGTGACAACAACAAGCTACATTGACAATGAAACCAAAGCTGAAATGTTGTTGGAACACGAAAATGCTCTTATATACTACATCTTATATACTCTTAAATACTACTTTACAGGTTTACAATAAATGATATATTCTTAACATTCATACACTACACCCCCACGGAACAACACTGCATCTTTAACAGTCACTTATATCCCTGCTTGTGCTGCCGTCCATCAATACGACCACCTGCAGCGGCAGCCCAACCCCCTTATATCGATACAGCACCTCCCTCTACTTTCCACTCTCCGACTCGCTTCACTTCCTCCTCCTCTCAAGCAGGAAAAGCGCCACATGCTAGCAGACCAAGTCGATGTAGATCTCTTGTCTCCCGTGTACGACCATTCCTGGCTGCTGAGCCTTGTACACATGGCATCACGCTTGTAAATAGAGTGGAGCTTCAATGACAACAGCCATTCTTCCGTGGGGATTTAGGGAGGGGAAAGGTGCTGATTTGTGCGAAACACTGCTGGTGAAGATAAAATGTTAGGCTTTGGATCTAAATTCCACATGAATGCCTTTTCTTTAGTGTGCATTATGATGGCAATGGACCATATCATAGTATTTGTTTTGCTTTAGAGCTGTCCCTGCTGATTTATGTCCCCTGGAGACAAATATATCATGTCACTATACAAGCAATGTTTCTGTCACATAGGACGGGGGGGCTGAATATGAGAGATTTGTGTACATCTATGTGTGTGTGTGTTGGGTGGTGATGCAGCTCTTGTGGCAGTGCCAGTATGTGACCGCTGGCCCCCCGGCTGGGGAGCAGCGCATGGAAAGGTTACCCAGCAGAGTGGCTTTTGTATGCTAATGTGACCTCCAGCTCCCGAAGGAACCCGAACACCTGCCCGCCACCCCCCACCAGGCTGGAATCCCTGACACGTTAACTGTTTTTCCTGATAAGAATGTCACCACTGTTAAGCAATTACCTGCTAACGTTGTTATTTAGAAGAGAACTTCCAATACTGAAAGGTCGTGCAACTGGAACAGAATACGTGAATATTCATTCATAAATGTACTCGTGGATGTCATAGCAAAGTACTTTATGATACAACACACCATAAACCCGTTACTAGACAACTCGGTGACATAAATGTACAGGACTGGTTCAAATTGTTTTTTCGGAATGGACTTTTTCAACGCGATCATTTTCACACAATATAGGAGTAGATGGGATCGAATTTGCAGGATTATAGTAAAAACATATTCCCACCTGACTTTGTAGAGGTGTGGCACACGGACCAAGGAAGAACGAGGATGTGGATAATATGCAGACTCAACTGGGACACAATCAAACAATGGAATACATCTTTGAATGATGATTTAAATGTCCCATCAATTCAATACAAAAGCATAGACGTGTTGTTAAATGTCTCATCAATGAATGGGACTAAATAAAGTCATGAAATGTTTCAAGTCAGATCAATTAAATATTTCATTCAGTACTGTAATCATGAATACATTTTTAAATAATTAGTTCTCCCTCGCCACATTGCGGTTCCAATTTTGCAGTTTCAATTTCTCGCAGAAATATATGAATTGTAATAATATTATATGAAACAATGAATCATACTGCTTCATGGTTGACTACGGCCTATCAGTAGACAACAAATATGCAAATGTAAGACAATCGATAGGCCGTAGTCAACCATGAACCATGGTGTGGGAGGACTGTAATTATTTAAAAATATATTCATTATTTCGCTACTTACATCCACTAGCACATTTATGTACAGTAGAACCTCAAGTGAAATTGTAGTACAGTGGAACTCAAGTGAAACTCTGGTACAGTGGAGGCTCAGTTTTTGTACACCCCTTTGTACACCAAAGAAGACGTGTCAGTCAACAAAGGCTTTGTGTCACGTGTGTGTGGGCTAAAGAACTGCAAATATTCCAGTCAATACTCCACTGGTATCAACATTTGGCTCATTTGGACCTTTTGGTCTTTGGCCTGCATGGTCCTAACAGATGGCTGTCAGTGTGAAAATATTCATGTTTTGCAATCATCCCATGCGATGACAAATGATGAGAAAGATGAACAATGTTTTGTGATGTGTGACATTTCTGATTCATTGATTGTGATTCATTGATTGTGATTCTGACTGGCCGATCTCACTGATTAGCTTCACCGCTGGTCCACACTAATAGCGTGTGTTCTGTTGAATGACATATTGGCTACTATGATTCTGGTAAGGACAGCTCGTGAGGGAAAAAAACAGATATTCTCTAATCACCTGACATGTACCAATGCTCTTCTCTGGGTCATTGCTTAAAATATTAAAAATAGTGACTAGATTTTCTGTAGGAGTACAATTCCCACTTATCTCAACAAGGAACAGTTGTGATGATTTAAATAGAAGTATTGAACAAAAATTTTAATCCAGACACAGAACATTTCCTCAAGATGAGGTCCAATCCAGTCCGGAAAGGAGACAGATATCTCTTCTTACCTCCTAACTTTCACTCATTTCTCGCTGTCCTCTTTATCCATAGCTATCACTAGTTTCTCGCTGTCTTCTTTACCAGTAGCTATCACTCATTTGCATCTCCTTTCCCTGTACGTTTAACTCCCTCTGTGTTCCTCTTTCATCTGTTGCTGTTGTACTTAGAGTGGCAATGTTTAGCGGCAATTCACAAACTTGATTGGCTGAGTAGCATCACGTGGGACCAATTGATCAACCAGTACCGTAAAGTCCGTATAGCGCTCCATCAAAACTTCAAATACTTAAATAATTTTATTGATGATACTGTTGGTCTGGGTCCATATTGGACGGCTTCTGAATTTGGAATCGGTTCGCGATCCCTGATCTAATTGGATGCCAAGGGGTTTGGCATTTGCATGGGCAGTTTGTAACATAAGGAAGTATGAGATGACATATGGATTTTGAAGCTAAAAGCAGCCATTAAAAACAGACGGGCCATGAACACCACTTCCCAAGCTATCTAGACAATGCAGCAGAGATGTGTGCTCCACTTCAAGGTCTTGGTACAGCTATACCTCAGGCTTGCATACACTTTGCGAGTATTCAAGCGGCAGCTTCCTGTCCCTGAGGCAGCCCACCTACTGAACTAATTTCTCCATCGTCTCCATGCCGAGCATCACTAACCCGGCCCTTTCACGCTGTTTTGTTTTATGCATTAGGTTAACAGCGACTATAGTTTTCCCCTCATTAACGTCACACTTGAGTTGTGTCATTAAATATGACTTTAAGTCATACCCACATGAGTCATGTAAAAGAACATTCCTGTGCTACAATTTTGTCTATTTATTTACCCATTAAAAGTTAATTATGAATGAATGTCAGTCTGAATAATTCATGTGCACCCCAGTGCTACGAATAAATATCTAATACACCTCTGCTTCCTCCCCTTCCGTGTTCTTCAAACCCTTTTAGTAGTACAATGCACTACTGTAGGTTATTGGTCTTTCTCTCTCCCTGGGGGGTTCTTGTGCACTTAGTCCTTATTAAAATTCCTATAGCACATAAACACACAATGACACCTGCACGCACACACACGCGGGCCAAGGACCGTCTGTTGGTACAAACCATTTATTAAAGCGCCCGCGAAGGTCCTGGCAGTCAGCCACAGGGAGACATGACTTTGGATCTCATTCATGTCCACATCAGCAGAGTGAAATATTTCGAGGTGTTGATCCATGGCGGCCATTATTGTTGCAATCCACTTTTATTGTTGTCAACTTTTACAAAAAGAGAAAATAAGCCCATTTTTTCTGTGCTTTAGCAGCTTGTCAATATAATTCATCCAAATCAAACAGTACACTACACAGTACACTACAGAGTTGATTTGCTTTTCCAGACATGTTTATAGGGAAGAGAGGAAAACCTCCACCGGCACCTTATCTTTGTAAGGTCACAACCTCCCTGAAACTGTTATCACATAAGAGACAACAACCTCCACTGGACTCAAATGTATCCTTTGTCACGTTGTCTCTGTATGACAAATATTATCCATGAATTCAATATGAAACAGTCCTCGGGTTCCCTTCCTAGACTGTGATGTAAGGCCACGTTTGGTGTAAGTCAGATCTTAGACCTTAATTACAGCTAAATTAACTCCTAAGTAGGCATGGGCCGGTTAGCAGTTTCCAGGTATACCACAGCAGGGAAATGTCACTACGACATGAGAGAAAGTGGAGGTCCAGCACAGTCACTACACTACATACTGTGTTATATGATATGCTTTAAAAAGGACTGTTTTGACTTCTCTTTTCAATAAATATATTTCAAAATGGCACAGTTTAGAGCTGTAATTATAATACTGTGAAAGCGTCAAAGGTTATCATGCCATCACAATCCCATACCGACCCATGCCGACTACACATTGTACACGGAACATAAAATAATAATGGACATAAAATATACCATCCATCCGTTTTCTATACCACTTGTTTTCACTAAGGTCGTGGGAGTATGCTGGAGCCTATCCCAGCTGAGCGGCGAGGTACACCCTGGACTGGTGGCCAGCCAATGGCAGGGCACATATAGACAAACAACATTCACACCTTTGGACAATTTAGGTTCCAATGAACCTAACATGCATGTCATGTACGTTACCATTTGGTCCTCACAGTGTCTGCCAACAACAATTCCGGACCTTGGACAAAGCTAATTGAGGACCCCTGCTATGAAGTGTGTTTTATCCGATGACTTGATTAAGCGAACAAAATAAAAAATAAATCACTGGATTATGGAAATAATCGACGGCCGCAGCCATAGTTCTAAGTACCCGTTTAACATTCCCAACACTGTCATTTAAGTGTAATGTGCTGTTGACCACTAGCACGAGAAAATGAAAGTAAATACAAATCTAATCAAGTAACAGTGATACTATTTTATCAATGTTGATTAAATAAATGAGTGTACTGTGTGTCTGTGAAAAATGATGTACGATAGCAGTTTTTGTTTGACTTTTGATGCCATTTACAAAACTTGAACACTGGAAAACACAGCAGCCTGTTTTAGTTATGTCAAATACATAACGAATAATAATAGTTATGTCAAATGAATCATTCTTCTTAACTCAAAGGGCTTGGATTTGAAACTTAAGTTTGCATGTTTTCTGAAGTGAAACTCAAGTTTATGTGTTGCGTTAACCTCAGGCTGATCACGATGCCTTCATTAACTACAATGTGGACGTGACCTACAGTACGTTCCACTGCAGATGAATAATATGAAGCGCTACCTGATAACAACCTGTGAATTGACTCTTTTCTCATCCAGTTGGACTAAGATGTTAAGAGTTCAAAGGGACATCTGGCTTTCCACATACCCACCGTGCACGCTCTGGTCGTCGGTTGCTCATTTGCGTGATTTATTGGGTATATAAACACATTAAGGCACGGGAGAACAGGGTTCAAATCCTGGTCTGGGTACTTTATAAATGTCAATGTTTGTTAGTCAAACCAAAGACAGCAATTTCAAGGGAGCAGGTGAACTTATATTTGCTATTTGAATGGACTAAAATGTTTTACAGTGTAATTGTACAACATTCCCCTTTTGTACATGCTTGAAAACCACATGGTATACATCCAGCACATTTATAACAACTTTAGATAAAACATGTAAATCAGTCGGGCTCTGTGCAATTCCAAAGTATGCATCCTTGCCCATTGCTCCCAATCCATGCAGAAAAAAGTGCTCAATGGTCCTCCAGTCTGCAGTGTCATCACATATCTTATTAGTGTGGCTGATATCAATCTAATCTTCTTGACTGACAGCGATATATTGCTTTTCATTCAATATTACAGGGAATGACTATGAAGCCATTGAGTTACCGGCCATTAGGGGGCAGGAAACTGTAAAGTTCTTCATTACCTCCGTTCAACAAGGCGCTCCGTTTCAGCAGGCTAAAGGAGGTCTAACACATTTGGTAGAGGCTGATAATGGTGCTTCACTTTCGCACCGACCACTCAGCGGGAATTACAGGGCTGCAGAGAAGTGAATGTCTGAGTGCTTTAGTTAAAACCTAGGCTAAATGCTATCTGGTGCTTACGTACTTCTTGATCCATGAACGTCGGTCGGGGCTGCTGGATCGCTACACAGCTCGGGACATTTACAAATGAACAGAATAAGATTTTCATTGCATAGTATAACTGCTGTTTTACCATGCACATGACAATAAAACTCTCTTGAATCTTGAATCTTGAATATTGAATATTCTGCTTCAGAGGGATCGATTTGTTTCTTACAGTGCACTGGACTCCAGCCAAGCCTCACCTGGACTGAGAGATACAGGATTGGAAGCAGTGGTTTGCAGAGGCAGGGGTATAGATATGGTCTCTAGGGGGCAGCCAGCCAGGAAACACAGTTTGAGTAGCTCTTACATTTATGGGTAACTGCTGTCTGTCTTCCGATAGTGTGAGTTAGCCTTCAGTGGCTAATCTACCAGTCAAACATACGTGACTGACTGACCAAAGAATGCTTACCCTGCAAGTCAAAGACAAAACTCCTCCCAAAAGACACCTTGACCAGTCAGCCTTGTCACTTGACAGTATCTACCTCACACTAAACGAGACCAAAACCATGCCAGGTCCCTGTTGTCAGCATGGCACGCTCTTCATCACCCTCACAGCGAAGGCTAAATTTGAGCACAAATATGAATATATGAATATCTGAACAAGTGGTTATTGTTATTCACCTGCATTCACGCTGCCAAGCCTGCAAACTCTTTTGTTTGGAGCCTGTAGTTCTGCTGAGCACAGGCTTTCTGACAGAACATCTTAAGTGGGGCAGAGGGGAGTGGGAGCACAGGTGTTACTGAGTGCCTCTTTTACTAAGAGAGAATGACCTGTGTCTGCAAATGCCCCCTTCTGTCTCTCTTCGCAGGCTCCCGCTATGCCCCCCGTGCCCTCTTTCCTCAGCGGTTACCATCCTGGCATAAAATAAGCCTTCCAGTTGCACAGATGGTGGACAGCAGGGGGCCCCCAACACGTCCTGTGTCACTGAAGTCCCTCTGGGGTGTCTAAGATGCAGTTTTGGTCCATACGTCCCTCGGAGAGAATGACTAAAGCAGAATGATGGACAACCAATGTATACGAACAGCAGTTCCACGTGGAAGAAAGAAACACAAACAACTTCACTTTCAAGGAAGACTCATCTTGTTAGCAAGAAACTTTCCTTCCAATCCACCAAAAGATGGCACAAGCAGGTCCTGCACATCTCTGTCCATTTCAAACATCTCTTTCAGGAATGCTACCCTGACATCATCATTTCCAAATCAAAACAAAGAACCAAATGAAATCAACGATAAAATGACAGATATTTTAGGATAATTTCACGTACCCAGTTGGCTTTCCAGGGTCTGTGTTCAGCAGTTGTATTATTGACATGAAGGGTCATATCTATGCTCTTGTGTGAAATAACTACATGAATGCTAATAATATATTACGCATTGAGGGCTCCAGTGAAGCTTTGGTAAAAAAATGGTAAGTGGACTTTTCCAGCCTCAAGGTACTCAAAGTGTCTTTATACTGTCAGCACATTTACAAAATACATTTGAGGAATGAATTATTGCGGTATGTTTGTATTTTTCAAGGTTAAGGTAACTGGAACACATACAGTATATACTCAAACCTCACTTTTTGAATGGTCCAGTTTCTATGATTCTGTTATCAATGAGCATTTTCACCAACATTTCTTTGGTTTTCTCGGCTATTGTACAAGTTGCAGGTAACAGACAAATCCGTTTGCCCTGCACTGTATCGTTCGGAAGAGACGAGTACACAAAGAAATTTGTGAGTGCCAGCAAATTGATAAAGAAGTGAGAAATTAAATTGAAGAAAGAACTCATGGCAAAGCACCACACTAGGATCCCACCAGGATGTACGAAAAGTAAGTTCTATCCTGGTGGAAAAAAAAGAAATCAAGGAAGCTGATGGTTTTAAAGGTATGAAGGTATTTTTTGGGGGGTGTCTGGAACGGATTAATTGGATTGACAGTATTTCCCATGAGAAAAACTGCTTTGGCTTTCATATGATTCGATTTTTGTCGGAACTTTTGGAACAGAGTAAAAACCGAGGTAGCAGTGTAATATGTATGACACCGTTGTCTTTCTTCCTTCCATGAGGCTGTAAACGTGGCTTTAGGCCGCCTGGTACCGATCCGACTCTTCAGTTCATAATGTCATGGTGCCATCGGGAGACAGGCATGTTGCCAGGGGTGAACCCAGGAGAGAAGGGAAGGTCAGTGAAGCTTCACAAGTGAAGTGGTGCTGATGCCACCGCATCACATGTATGGCTCAAGTGCTTGGCAGTGCATCTTAACAACAAAATGTGACATTTTTAGAAGCTGTCAAATTATAGTCTAAAAAGCAGTCCTGACTGGGGACTGAGCCAGAGCACCGCTGCAGGGCTTTCAATCTGCCCGTAATGGGAAAGATGGAAGAAGATAAGATTCCAATTCAGCCATTTCTGCACGGCCCAATGTAATCACACTGCAATCCGAGCGGGCTTTGGGGGACTTGAAAGAATTCTTAAAAAGACAGAAAATCTTCAAGTGTGGTTTCATACACAAATCCCATCACTGCTCCTAATTGTTCCTCTCATTGAAAGTAAGATTTAACAAAGCAAGATGTAATCTGCTAGTTGAAACGCTATCTGAGATCATACGGCCGACGTGGAATACAAGGAAAGCAACAGAGACACATATCAAACCTGCTGCCGATGTTCACCTGTCTAATGCTACAACACCATTAGGAAAGCCAGGGAACACTTATACATATATACATATGTATACATATGTATACTGTATACATACATGGAACATAAAGGTATAGAGTATATACGACACATATCAAACCTGCTGCCGATGTTCACCTGTCTAATGACCTCAAGGATGGGGAAAATACGCAATGCAAGATGTTGGTTTTAAAATATTTTTTTAACCTTTTTTTAACCTTTACACTCAAGGCTTGAGTGTAAAGGTTTCTTGTTCATAAAAAAATATTTCTCAACAAAGAGCAAGCTCTGTGCTAGAAATGAGGAGGAATTTCTGTGCAGGGTCCTTTAATTGGGCTATATTTAACATGTCGCAATTTAGGACATCCCAGGGGACAGGGGAATCCAAATTTTTTATTTTTTTTCTCTCTCGCCCAATTCTGCTCAACAAAAGCAAGCTTAAATGAGCATCAGGATGAGACGTTCTAGAAGTCTTAACATGAGAAATAGGCTTCATCATCTGTGAGCCTGATTTCAAATCTTTTTTGTGAGCCCCACGATGTTGATCTTTGTCAGGAATAATCAGCTTTAGATAACACAGCAATTCATATGTGAGTAAAAGGGTCAAACTTCAGTGATCTCCAAATAAGAGCAGGGTGTGGTGTGACACAAGACATTGTGTGCATAAAAAATGTTGTGAGGGAAAGCGTGCAAAGCTCCTCTGGCGTGCAAGGAGATTAGTTGCTGCAGGTTTTTCTCCTGACCGCTATAACCTTACCCATCAAGTCTAGTTTACCGAGCACGGATGCAACGTGGCATCACTTGCTGTGGCATGACTGTGATGAGTTGGACAACGTGAGAAGACAAGCCCAGCACTAACTGTTCGCAAGATGAAGGGAGGAGACGAGACGAAGAGGGGAGGAGAGGAGAGGAGAAGATAAATAGCTATTTGTATGTGGCAGCTGCCTTTTGTCGACAGTCAGTATCAAAGGATTTGCTTCCATGTCCTCTCGGCCTCTGTCAAATTGTCACCAAACCTTCCTGAAAATCAAAAGCAACCTTCCCTGCTCAAGCTGTGACATCAACTCTCTCAATAACGTAGGAACACATGCAGGTTTCATCTTGAAAAAGGAAAAGAGCATCTGGGGACGTGCCAGAGAAGGAAAAAATCCATGGCCTTTCATTCATGTGAACCTTTTCCATGAGGTGATGCCATCATTGTGCTATTTGGTTGTGGGAATTTGAGGTCCATGCTGACTGGCCCAACAAACAGCATCCATCTCACTCTCTCATTTATCTCCTCCAGCGTCCATCAAGCAGGATTGAAGTAATGATGTGAGGGAAAGGTTTGAAAAGATCACATCCTCCTCTAATCTCCCTCTGACAGAACTAGAAAAATCCAGCTCAGTGTTGCATTTGGCTGCTTTGTGTCGTGAGGGAAGGATCAGACAAGAACTTGTATAAAGTAGAACTATGCACAATTTTCAACAAAAACATCCCAGCATTGAACTTTATCCGCAAACAGCCTTGTTGTTTGACACAACACTTGAAGTGTAAATGGATGAAATCCTACTTCTGAGCACCAGGGAGATTGCATCCAGCGGCGATATACACGGAGATGGAGAACTTATTTACAGGTGTGAAGCCAACGTGTGAGAACAGAGTGCAGTCATCAGGGCAAGGTGTGTGATGCACAAAGCATGGACTGGCACCGTGTGGTGTCGCTCGACCAGATCCACAAAGCACCACAGCAGTGCAGTGAGATGAACAAAAGGTGCTGTTACTGCACGTCCACACATGCACGTGTTGCCAAATAAACATGAAAATGTGCCAAAGCACGAGTAATGGCAATAAGAGCTTTTCATCAGAGATGTCCCATCATGGCATAAAAATGGCATCAGCGATCACACTGAACGCTAACTGGGAAAGGTACGCACAGAGAGGCAACATTTTTGTGAAAATGTTGGGGCTGCGACTGAATGGTAAAGGGTCTTTCACTTGTATCGCGCTTTTCCACCGCCAAGGCACCCAAAGCGCTTTGACGCTTTAACTAACAATGATTTTCTTCATCAATCCATCTGAAGCTTGTTGTTTCCATGAATCAAGTTATCAGTTACGCCAGGGGTCAGCAACCCGCGGCTACAGAACCTCTTTGTTGTGGCTCCCTTCGTAATGCTAAATTATTTTTAAACACCCAAGCGTGGAAAATGTGCAAAAGAGTTAAAACTATCGGACTTTCTGTAAGACCATGAATTGATCATGGCTGAGTTCTGACTGGTGATTGGATGAGTGCGAGGAAGGGAGGGGGAGCCAGTGTTTGCCTGCCTGTGTTTGTTGAGACGTGACAGACCCCCCACGCCCTACGTGCCGAACGGCAGTTCAGAGTACCCAGCCTTCTTGGGAGTCCATCAGAGGGGTCCTGCAGAGCACCCCAACTGGTGACTCCGTCGTTTTGCTCGGAGACTTCAACACCCATGTGGGCAATGACAGTGTGACCTGGAGGGGCGTGATTGGGAGGAACGGCCTCCACGATCTGAACCCGTGCGGTGTGATGTTGTTGGACTTCTGTGCGAACCACAGTTTGTCCATCACAAACACCATGTTCGAATATAAGGATGTCCATAAGTGCACATGGCACCATGACACCCTAGGCCGCAGGTCTATGATAGACTTTGTAGTCGTATCATCAGACCTGCACCCGCATGTTCTGGACAGGCGGGGAAAGAGAGGGGCTAAGCTGTCAACTCATCACCATCTGGTGATGAGTTGGATTAGCTGGCGGGGGAGGATGCCGGACAGACCCGGGAGACCCAAACGTGTAGTGAGAGTGTGCTGGGAACATTTGGCAGAGTCTCCTGTTCGTCGAGTCTTCAGCTCTCACCTGCGGCAGAGCTCCGCCTGCATCCCGGGGGAGGACGAGGATATTGAGTCCGAATGGGCTCTATTCCGTGCCTCCATTGCTGAGGCAGCCAATCGGAGCTGCGGCCGCAAGGTGGTCGGTGCATGTCGTGGCGGTAAGCCCCGAACCCGATGGTGGACACCAGAGGTCAGGGCTGCCGTCAAGCTGAAGGAGTCCCATCGATCATGGATGGCTTGTGGGATTCCTGAAGCAGCTGACAGGTACCGGCAGGCCAAGCGGCACGCGGCTTCGGCGGTGGTCGAGGCAAAAACTCAGGTGTGGGAGGAGTTCGGTGAGGCTATGGAACACGACTTTCGATCGGCCTCAAAGAGGTTCTGGCAAACCGTCCGGCGCCTCAGAAAGGGGAAGCAGTGCCCAGTCCACACTGTTTACAGTGGGGACGGGGGCCTGCTGACCTCGACTGAGGATATACAGTAGTTGGGCGGTGGAAGGAATACTTTGAGGCCCTTCTCAATCCCATTGACATACCTTCCATAGAGGAAGCAGAGGCTGAGGACACGAACGCGGACAGTTCCATCACCGTGGCTGAGGTATCTGGGGTAGTCAAAACTCTCCCCAGTGGCAAAGCTCCGGGGGTGGACGAGTTTTGCCCTGAATTCCTCAAGGCTCTGGATGTTTTTTTTTTTTTTTTTTTTTTTTTTTTTTTTTTTTACCCCTGTCCTGTCCAGCCTTTAAAGCAGATAGAATTGTCAATCTAAATGCCATCAAGTGCTCAACAGATTTACTCTGCCAGGGAGAAGTGTGATATACACTTCCCCTGTTATACAAAATTTAATTGACTTTGATGCTTGTTATAAAGCAAATTTGGAGCGACCGGACCGGAGCAGGAGGGGACAGAGAAGAAGAGAAAAGGAAACGGGGGGGGGGGGGGGGGTGCGGGGATGAGAGGGGGACAAAAAAAAGAGAGACAAGAGACCAGGACAACAGCAGCAACAACAACAATTGTGACAACAAGAACAGAACAACAGTAACATACAGAACGACATCAGCAAATAAATGTCTGTGACAACTATAAAGACGAACAAGGACATAAGGACAAAACAATATCAACAACCACAATGATAACGCTGTCAATGACAATCACACATAATAGCAGTCATGACATGATGAACTATGATAGTGATCACAATGACAATACTGCATTGAAACAGTCACACATAATAGTAGTAATGAAATGATGAACTATGATAGTGATCACAATGATAATACTGCATTGAAACAGTCACACATAATTGTAGTAATGAAAATGATTATCCATGATCGTGAACAGAATGATAATTACTGTAATGCACATTATTGTAAAAAAAAAAAAATATATATATATATATATAGTCATACTGCTGATATCACCGTCGCTGTAATAAAACCAACAACATAATAACACCCTGGTTAACTCAGTGAGTAATGTGGGGAAGTACGTATGGACTGTGAGTGTGCATATGTACAGGTATCTCTGGAAGTGAGGAAGACTTCATATATATAAAGGTGCAAGAATGCGTGAGCGTGTAATTGTCACTGAGAATGCATGAAAGGAAAGGGGCCGCCTTCCACCTCCCAGAGAGCCCCGCCCCAAATAGCCAGGCCGAGCCCCTGCCGTCAGAAGGCCACCAGGCCCACAGGGGCAGGCAGCACAAAGATCAGTTCCCCAAGAGCCAGCCCAGAGAGCCTTCCCCCCGGGAAGACCAGCAAGGGGCCGAAGAGAGGTAACCCCCGCCCGACCCCCGACACAGGGCCACCCTGCCCGGGGATGCAGGAGGCACACCCTCCACCCACCCAGCGGAGGCACGGGCGGCAGAGAAGGCTCTGGATGTTGAGGGACTGTCTTGGCTGACACGTTTCTTCAACATTGCGTGGAAGTCGGGAACAGTACCTCTGGATTGGCAGACTGGGGTGGTGGTCCCCCTTTTCAAGAAGGGTGACCAGAGGGTGTGTTCCAACTACAGGGGAATCACACTCCTCAGCCTCCCTGGGAAAGTCTATTCCAGGGTGCTGAAGAGAAGGGTACAACTGTTAGTCGAACCTCGGCTACAGGAGGTGCAATGTGGTTTTCATCCTTGTCGCGGAACACTGGACCAGCTCTACACCCTTGCAAGGGTACTGGAGGGTACTTGTGAGTTTGCCCAACCGGTCTACATGTGCTTTGTGGACCTGGAAAAGGCATTCGACCGTGTCCCTCGCGGTGTCCTGTGGGGGGTGCTCCGGGAGTACGGGATTGTTGGCGCGCTACTACGTGTCATTCGGTCCTTGTACAATCGGAGCAGGAGCCTGGTTCGCATTGCCAGCAGTAAGTCAAGCCTGTTTCCGGTGAACGTTGGCCTCCGCCAAGGCTGCCCTTTGTCACCGATTCTGTTCATAATTTACATGGACAGAATTTCTAGACGCAGCCAAGGTGTCGAGGGAGTCCAGTTAGGGGGCCTTCGGATCTCGTCTCTGCTATTTGCGGACGACGTGGTGCTGATGGCCTCATCGGGCTGTGACCTGCAGCGTTTAATGGGACGGTTTGCATCTGAGTGTGAAGCTTCTGGGATGAAACTCAGCACCTCCAAATCCGAGGCCATGGTTCTCAGTCAGAAAAGGGTGGATTGCTCCCTCCGGGTTGGGAATGAGGTCCTGCCCCAGCTGGAGGAGTTCAAGTATCTCGGGGTCTTGTTCTCGAGAGAAGGAAGGTTGCAGCGTGAGGTCGATAGGCGGATCAGCGCAGCGTCTGCAGTAATGCGGTCGCTGTACCGGACCATCGTGGTGAAGAGAGAGCTGAGCCGGAAGGCAAAGCTCTCAATTTACCGTTCGATCTATGTTCCCACCATCACCTAGGGTCATGAGCTTTGGATCGTGACCGAAAGAACGAGATCGCTGATACAAGCGGCTGAAATTAGTTTTCCTCGTAGGGTGGCAGGACTCACCTTAAGAGATAGGATGAGGAGCTCTGTCATCCAGGAGGAGCTCAGAGTAGAGCCGCTGCTCCTTCACATCGAGGGGAGCCAGCTGAGGTGGCTCGGTTATCTAGTCCAGATGCCTCCCGGACGCCTCCCTGGTGAGGTGTTTCGGGCATGCCCGACCGGGAGAAGGCCCCGGGGAAGACCTAGGACATGCTGGAGGGATTACGTCTCACAGCTGGCCTGGGAACGCCATGGTGTCCTCCTGTTGGAGCTGGAGGAGGTAGTCGGGGACCGGGAAGTCTGTGCTTCCCTACTAAGACTGCTGCCCCCGAGACCTGGACCCGGATAAGCGGAGGAAAATGGAATGGAATGATACCGACACGGATCATCCATGAGTGAAATCGTCCCATACCATAGATCACATAGATAAAGTGTAAATGTTAAATGTGCTGTTGGCTATATCAGGGCTCACCAAGGGTTTTTCTTGTGAGAGCTACTTTTGCAACAATAAAATGTCCAAGAGTTCCTCATCTTTGTAACATTTCTTTTCATCGCTTATTTCAAGCCAAGCAGATATGCTTGTTTTAGCACATCAACATCATGCTGCTACACACATCTCACACTTAGCATTTCTTTCTAGCGTTCTCATATTATTAACTGAAAACCGGAATGAAAAGCAGGCTTGCAGGCGCCTCATGTGGTCGTGGGGGGGCTCACGTTGGTGACCCCCGGGCTACATGATGTGAAAGGTGAACCGTGACAAAAACATATTTGACTTACTTTTTCAAAATCACTGGTGAAACTTTGACGATCAGGCACCTTCTTTTAGGAGACTTTGGATGTAAGGTTCCAGCAGGACCTCCAGGCAGTCGGCCAGCCATCCGATCCGACAAATCCAACCACTTTTCGGGCTATCCGCCTTAGGCCACGCACACAAGGGCACGTGTCCTGCGTTTTGGCTAATTTGGCTGTGACCGATGATCACATCACAAGCTGCGAAAATTCACCACACCCTGCCAAGTGCCCCCCAAATGCTGCACCAAAAGAAAACTTTTTCAGGCACCACCCCGGCCAGATATTGTTTTTTGTGGCATCCAACCTTGGCTGGATGCTGCAATGGGGGCGGAGCTGAAAGGCTAAAGGTTAAAAAGCAAGCATTGGCATACTTGCTTGCTTATGGTTACCATATGAATAGGCATCTGCCAATACTTGCTTTTTATGGGAATCGTCCGATACTGACGGGTGGCCGATCGATCGGGGCAACGCCAGTAACAGTGGTCATCCCTGCAGTCCAGTCCTGTACCCGCTGGGCTTGAACCGGCGTCCACGTAAGTCCACTGATTGACAGTTGAGTCGAGCAGCGCTAGCCAGTGAGCTAAAATAAAACGTGTACTGCACATTTCTCAAGGCATTAGTGGCCAAGGCGGCAAAATGGCTCTTTTGATAGTACAGGTTGCCGAAACCTGGGTTAGGCCCGGGATGGACCAAATCATTATGAAGCAAACACTAAGAGTTAGTGCTTTGGTGTGCAAAAAAATGTCCATCAGTGTTTTCCAAAGTGAAAGCTGATGTATGTGAATAATAAAACACAAACATACTAGCTCTGCTTCCATGCATGACAAAGGACATTCAACAATATTCATATTTGAAATCAGGCGATATTTACATTTAAATATATTTATATTTACATAAAAACAATTAATCTGATATCAAAATAGTTTATAGTTGGATTAATTTAATAATCAATGAATCATCAATTTATCAATTCATTTTTGCTGCTCTAGTTAATTTTCAACATAAACCAGAAACTATGCTAACACGGGTGTAAGCTAAGTGAACTTCCAATGTAGATTGATACTGGCTGATACTTGAATCCTGACTATCATACTGGAATGTAAAGTTCAAATCCTGACACTCCGGTTCCTTTCGGGCACATAAAAACAGAAAAAACATGTTTGTGTGAGCATGGCCTCCATTAGAGATGGAATCAATCATGGCCCATAAAGCCACTGTGACTAATTGCTTAACTGAGAAGAGTCTCGTGTTTGTCTGAGACACATAATAACACTTCTAATAGGATGTGTGTATGCTGATACAAAACCCAACTGTTTCTTTGCAGGTTACACAAAAAAATACACATGACTAGTTGAAAGTGTTCATGTACAGTATTTGTTTGCTTGTTTTATTGATACCAAACTGAATGTAAATAATGGCCCTGCAATATTAGTGCTGGTTTTGCAGCTACGGGCATTCTCTATTTGAATTCAACACTGAGGTTCTTTTATGAATTGATGGTTTTGTTAAATAAAAATACCTCAATTGAAAAGCTTCCTTGAGCTGGGAAAGGACCTTTTAAAACACTTAAAGGGTTAGATTCTCATAGAATTTGAGCATCATTAAGTCCAGCAATTACCTGTTTAGCCCAGTGGTTCTTAACTGGTTTGAATGTGGGATCCACCATCCCCCCTCAATGACAAGCAGTGAGCTACACTGCGTACATTTTTCAATTCAAACTTCTCAATTATCAATGTAAAGGCACTGTTTGCAACGGTTACACGACTGCATAGGCACGCACATCATGCTGCAACCCATTCCATTTTCTTACGCTTATCTGGATCAAGGTCACGAGGGTAGCAGGGCTGAGCTGGAAGGCAAGGCTCTCAATTTACTCCCCCATCTATGTTCCCTCTCCCACCTATGGTCATGAGCTTTGGGTTGCGACCAAAAGTACGAGGTTACGGATACAAGCAGCTGACTGTTTCTTTCGTAGGGTGGTTGAGGATGACCAGCCTAGACCATTTCACGCCAACATGAAAACTGAAACTGTCCTTAAGTCTCTGACGCTTGCGCAAATGTTTCATTTTGTGTTTGACATCATGACTTTCCGTGCCACTGAGCAATGAAGTCCTTCCCAGAGCAGCGTTGCCGTGCCTTGGTGTCTCGTACCATCCAGTTCTGACTCCTGGTACTACCTGTGGTCTAGATCTTGACTGTCAAAAAAAATGATGCACATACTTTTTACAAAGGAACTATGGAGTGATGTCCTGTGGCCTGTGCTTGGAGATGTACAGTACATGTGGATGCAAACACCTGTAGTGTTCTGGCATCCATATTGGAGATATGAGCGTGCTACATGGCATTTGTTGAACGTCTGTCACATGCAGTGTTTGCTCTCCCATTTTCCCTGCAAGAAATGGGATGACTTGGACAATAAGCATGCTGCTTCTGAGGTCATCAAATATGATAGAATAGCTGGAGGCGGCTGCACCCACTCTTTCAAGCCAAGATGGAGAGGAGACAGCATAGCGCACCTGTCTCGCACTGACAGAGCTCCCTTCCACCCTCGTAGAGCGGCAGAAAAGCACACAATGGAAGCTGTTATGCTCCCACACAGACACAAACATCAATGCATGTGCGAGCTCGCTCTGTCAGTCTGTTACAGAAGTGAAATTATTCCATCTCTCAGGGGTCCTGTTAAGCTCTTACAAAGCCTCACTGCGTACAGCAGGTAGATTGATTGTGACTTATTAACTGTGAGTGAGCCTAACAGAGTGCATTAAAACAAAAGGAAATGTGATATCCTCAACCATCAAGTGCTTGTTAAAGCTTTAATCAAAGCCTTTCCAAATCTGCATGCCGGCTTCTGGCCATGAATTTCAAACGGCGTCTTTAAAAGGCAGGGGGGAGCGCGCCATGGAGACACGTCACACACGAGGACGAAGAAGATACATGACAAAAATCAAGACATCCAACAGAAGACAGTGTCCTCAATAATCACCACTTTGGCTTTCATAGCCATTTCAAATCAGATTTCCTCCACATGAGAAGAATGGCTAAATTGCTCTTAATGAGTCTAACGCGATCATTATCGCAAACACAAATACCTCCGACCAATACACAGTCGAGTGGCACAAAACATCATAATTACCATCATCATCATGAGCAAAAATACCAATCATGAATTCATACTTGAGCAGCACAAATCACCAAATGACCTCAGCCGATCGGGCTGACCACAGTCGGTTAAATAGCCGCTCTTTCTCCTGGCAATCAGTGAGCTGCACTGATGGCACCACTTCTATTTCAGCGAGGAGTGCAAATCACAGCCATCATCTCATCTGCTTTATTCACGCACAAAGACGTGTGGGAGCTGACCGCTGCATGCGTGGCTCCCACAGGGAGGTAAACCGACAGGTAGACACAGGTGACAATGCTCTGCAGAACCCTTTTTCAGAGAAAGCGTGCTATGGGGCTGCACGTGCAATACTTACTGTACTTTATATGTTATCATGTCATTTCTCTTGGCTATGATATCAAATCATTTAATAGCAAACGATCTAACACACAAACAACAAGATTGAAGTATCATATTTTATACGTTATTACTAGGGGTGCAACAATACATGCATCTGTATCGAACCATTGCATATATATATAGATAATAGCTCAGTCAGTGCACTGTCATTTGCTTATGAAGGAAGCCTTTACAATACACACATAGACACTCACCTAGCACAATCAGAGTTGTGCAACACTTAAGACTCAACAGGTCTTAAGACTTAACACTCATGGAAATGACTGGGAAACACATGTTGCCAAAAGCTGTTCTCACTTACACCAGCTTCACTGTCACTTTCACACAGGCACACAGGCTTAAGTTTCACTTTGTAGGGGTGTGTGGAAATTGCTATATATGGTATACTCTGTGTGTTTTCCCTCTGGGCTCTTTCCTCAATCTTCCTCATTGATGATAAGAGTCCAGCACTGTAACCAAATATATTATATACAGTATCTATTTGTTAATACAAATTAAAACCTTTTCAATTGTGTGATCATTGACTACTTCTCAACACAGTCCAAACAATAGCATAGAAATAGCCTTTACATAATTGAACGATACTGTAACCTAGATGTTGATGTTACATGATATTAGTCAGCTGACATGCATACTCTGAATTCCATTACGGAAATGTGCTTTTCTACACTTAACTGTTGCCGTGGGTTCAGCTGTAGCCACTCCAATAATCGTCACAATTGTCATGTTTAATAGTAAACAGGATGTGTACATGAAGTGTGGAAAAAGCAAACACATTGAAATAATATTGAATCTATCAACACAACTACTGATGAATTATCTGTAAATATCTTCCTTGCCATGTTGAATTCATTGTAGTACCGTTGGTACTGTTTTTGTTTGATATGCTTCCAACTTGTAAGTAAGCACAGCAGAAAGTGAAGCATCGCATGCATTTCATTTCATTTCAATACTCTACGTTTCAGTTGAAACAAATGTTGGCGATTTCAATAAAATGCAAGTTAAAAAAGGCATTGCAAATGTATTTTATGTATAAAAATGTATCAAACCATGACACTTAAGTATTAATTAATATTATCAATGTTATAAAATACAGTGCTGTGCAAAAGTCTTAGGTCAATTTGATTGTTTTAATGATTTTTTTCACTGCAAAGAATACAAAAGGATCGTGACGCATGAGGATATAGAGCGATAGTTTCTTAAATAATGATGGATGAATGAAAATGAGAAGAGCAAAGTGATACATATTGATTACAATTATGCATAGAAATGACTAGACAGTGGCAAAAGATAAAAATGAAGGCTTCATGTATTTTTCAATACAGGCATATTTTCTGTTTTAAAGTGATTATATAATTATGTTAGAAGTTATAGATCGTAATTCATAAATGAAAAAAAAACATAGAAATATATATTTCCTGAATATCTTGTGTCATTCCCATTTCTGAGTGCTTTGGAAATGTCTTTTTCTTTCTAGTTATTTCTGTAGTTTTTTTCTGTACGTGCTATTTTCTGTGCAAACCACTGGAGTGCTGAACTTATATGCTAACTACTCTCACTGTCGGTTCAGTTGACTGGCTTCAGAGCATGGATATTTATTGACAAGGTGAATTCATAATGAATGAAAGAGCAATATGCCCAATATGAATTGTGGTGGGAAAAGTAAACCAGATTCAACGTAGCACATTCATGTCAGGAAAGGCTTATTTCTTTATTTCTTGATTTATTTACAAAGACAACAAAGGAGAAGGAAGAGAGAGGAACACGCATAACAAAACGTTAATCAAGCTTGCCTGAAAGCAAGCAAAGCTTCAGTGGATGTCTAATTGGATTAAAGCAAAACAGACGACAGACTTTTGTGTGTTGTTGCTCTGATGACTTGACCTCTAATCAGCTCCTTTTTAATTTTGTTTTACTTTCTTCAGATCCCCAATCAAACTGGCACTAATGACTGCTGGTACATTTGGCACATGGTGGTGCAACACTTTTCTAAACTTAAAGTGAGGGTGTGGAATTGGTCAAGGTCATCCAGAGTTGCTCAGCTGCACAGTAAAAGAAGTCAGAAATGAAATGGTGGGGGTTGCTGCTCTTTTCTTCAGGGGACATTTAACCCAGTCCCACAGTGACCTTTCCAGGTAAGAAGTGCTGTCACCTCAGAGGCTCGTGTGACAGCACACCTGCCAGGACAGCTGATGAGACATTTCAAACAGGATGTGCGAGCGGCCAGTTTGCTGTTGAGGAGAGTTCCAAGTAGGGAAACAGCTTAAAGCTCTCCAAGGCTGATGTCAATCAAATCCACCTCTGCACAACTCATCCCAGCTGTGACCCCGTACGCTGCTCATACGCTGCTCCAGGCCACCTGAGCTGGAGCTCACCTTTGACCTCATCACATACAGTAAAAACCAGAGGAGACAAACCGACTGTTAGCTTTCTCATGTGCTAATGCGCTGGCTGGCTGTGCTTTGGGCTTAGAAGAAAAGAAAAGGTAAAAGCTGTTTTTCAAGTCCCTCCATTTCAGATGTTGGAGAAATAGTTTGCTCTTTTTAACAAAGTGGTCAATACGATCATGCGCCTCAATGTCCATTCCCCATTTTTATACACACGGCTGACTACACGGACATGAAGAAACGTGTGTACTGTACCTTCAATAGCCGTCTTTCAGGATCAATTAGGTGCGTGAGCATCTGTGTGCGTATTTGGAGCTCGACTGCTTATCATTGCAGAGGCTGGCAGCCATCAATGACTAATGTGTCAGTCTGTCACAGTCAAGGGCCTACCATATGGCGCCATGTGCACCCCACCCCCAGCCCCCCTTTTGGACTATGTGTGTGGGCTGTGAGAAATACCAAGCTACAACCAGCGTGTCCAATATCATCATTAATGCAGACGCTAGACCAGGGATCACTAACTGGCCCACCACGGTCCGACTTCGGACTCAGATGCCGTCCAATACCCCGACCTACTGTCAGTAAGTAAGTAAGTCCAATTTAATTCTACAGGACTTTTCACATAAAAAGGCTTTACATTGCAGGATACAATAAAACAGCAGTGAAGATACTATCAGTAAAAACATGGTCAGAATAATAAAAAAGATACTCAAATGAATAAAAACATTGAAAAGTGCAATAGAAACAAAGTGCAGTTGGTTTTCGCAGACGTGACTCGATTAGGACTTTGAAAATGCCTGTTTGACCAAATGTGTTGAGGTGGACTTTAAAAGTCTCTACAGAGTCCTCGACCAGGAGAGACAGTGGGAGGTCATTCTGCTTTGAAGGATCTGTCGCCTCGTGTGCTACAAAAGGTGCGAGGGAGCATCAGCAGGTGCTACGAGCCGAGCTGTAGGACTGATCAGGGTAGCAGCGTACGCTGGGGCCTGCTGGCCCTGTACAGAATTTCAAAATGAAGGCGCTGCGGGACAGGTACCCAGTGGAGAGTTTTGAGGATGAGTGTGATGTGGGCTCGGGTCAAAAGTGACGACCAGTCCAGGGTGTACCCCGCCTGTCGCCCGAGGCCAGCTGTGATAGGCTCCAGCATACCCCTGCGACCCTAAAGAGGAGAAGCGGCATAGAAAATGGATGGATGGATGGATGGATGAATGGATGGATGAATGGATGGATGGATGGATGGATGGATGGATGGATGGATGGATGGATGGATGGATGGATGGATGGATGGATGGCCTACAGTGTGTGTGCCTTAACGGTGATATTCCCCCTTTGCTCCAAACGAGACTTTTTTCTATCGCTTGATACACAAACACAAATGCTATCAGACGTTGTGTCTAACCTGTTCTTTTAGGAAATACACAATTGTTCTGATTAGTTTCAAGTCTTCAGGGTGGTTAAACAATCAGCAGTAAGTTGCTAACATCCCTAAAGCCCAAGTAGGAGTGTACAATGAACTAGGCAATATGCTGTGCCAATTAGAACAGGCACAGGCTGGTGAGGATGACCCTGAGGCAAAGCGGAGCTGTGGACATCTCCCCCAAGAAGCCCGTCAATTAGCACCCAGCAGTGCTGTTTCTGCTTGACTCATGAGAGAACATAACTCAAATCAGGAACTTGGTAGATAAAAGGCATAGTTCTTTTGTCTCTAGCGTATCGTCACATAAGATTTGTACCAACATAGTCACAACCTGACCTCATGTGTGACAAAACTGGAAAATAAATCAACAAAAACACAAAAATCTAAGCCTTAGAGCCTTAAAGGGAAAGTGGACTTTTTTGGGAATGTTGCCCATCATCCACAATCCTTGCGTGAGACATGAACACACGTCTTCCTCTTTTCTGCACCTTCTAAAGATATAAAAGGAGATAAAAGGAGGCAGCTAATTAATGCACGTAGAGGGATGCAACTACTCCACCTGCAAAAAGCGCCAACAAGGCTTCATTTCCATCATGTGAGCTGCATGTGAAGCACATTGTTATTATTATTGTTATTTACATTGTTACGCCCAAGAACTACGTTACTGGCGTAGTGACACCTCGCCATACCACAGCGGCTAGCTCAGGGGTGGACAAACTACGGCCCGGCGACCACATCCGGCCCGCCAAGCGTTTGAATCCGGCCCGCCAGTTGCTTCCAAAGTATTTAATTTAAAGTGTTAACATACAAGAGTCAAAGTAGCTTTCCACATGCAGCCATCCAGACAACTACCTCTGCCATGGTGCCAAACAAACACAAGTCAACAAATATTTGACACTCAAATTAACCTACCCACTGCACTGTCTGGGACGTCAAAAAAAAAGAAGGATGTTCACATACTCTTTAATAGTCCATGTTTTATCCTTCCTAGTTCATATTGTACATCAAACATCCTTTATTCATGTACATTCCGGGTGTCTTACTCAGTAAAAAAAACACTGTAAAATTCAATTTTGTAATTTGATGTGGTCTGATGTTTAACGTGCTGCTGAAAAAAGGGACACAAGCACATATAGCAGATTGGATGACACTTTTACAAATAAAATAAGGCAAATAATTCATTCCAGGTGGACTGTTGGAATTATAAACTTAAACTAGTGTATCAAATATATAGTCTGGCCTGCCAGCCAATTTTGCTAGCTCAATGTGGCCGCCGAATCAAAAAGTTTGCCCACCCTTGGGCTAGCTACTAGCTGGATAGCAACTAGCTTCACCACACACTAGCCAAAGGTAACGCTACATATTGGAGCTGTGTTTTTGTTTCTGACGCTAGGTGTAGCGTTCCTTTCTATGTTGCTATGTGAAATCAATGCACCCAGGGAGGAAGTTCCCAAAATACTACAAGTATGACATGTTATCAGGAATGTACCTGTTACTACACGCTCACAGCATGGATGGAAAACCACTAAACCTTCTTGGGGCTTTTTGGACGTGTTTTCATAGCTGCCTTTCTAGGCAGAGTACGTGTGTCTGTAGGTTTATATCCTCTTATTATTTTACAGTTTGTTTTTTTTAAACGCATCCACCACAGACAAGTTTTACTGTTCGATATTGTGGATATGTGTTTTTCTGTTATTCATACGCTGACTCATGCATCACGCACACTTGAGCTGAGGTGAACCAAACCACACCAGAACTGGCTTGTAAGTGGATCTAGACCACCTCTTCAAGCACTTGTGGTCCTTGTTTGGTTGTTTGGTGTGCACCGTAGTTTGGAGCAGAGAATACACACTAGAGTTTATTTGAACCAAATGAAACATGACAAGTGTGAACACAACCTAAGACACGTCAAACCAATGAATGTATGACAAAACAAAACGTAATTTTACCCACAAAGTTAGCCACAACAACTTAGTAGATGATCTGACAGATGTGACTAATCGACAAACAATGAAAACGACTCTGGATTCAACTTACGGTAAAGTGACCACATCGTGTGTGGTGGCTTGTTCCAGCATGAACATTTCATTGGGATGATGTGACCTAACCTTGCCACTGTATGGTGATGGTGGAGCCAAGCGGCTGATGAGACGTCAGCCATGACAGTCCATCATGGATTCTACCTGGTAGGTAGCACAACAGTGTTCTTCAATCTCCCATACAGTGTCTTTACCTTCAAGCTACCAGTAAACATATTAAGCTACGGTATTGTAGACAAGGTTGGAGGAATTCAACAGTGAAAACTACTGGTACTACTACTGGTAATAGTACTACAAACCTCCGGAATCAATTTCTAATTCAACCAGAAGGTATTTCTTGCACAATAATCCAGAGGTCAGTTCACCATCAAAAGCAGATGTCGTCAACCCGTCGATCACGCTCAACAGGTTGATGCTTGAGGCCAAACATATTGAGAAAACTACATGCATTATCACATGAGAATGAACAGAATAAGATTTTCATTGCATGGTATAACTGCTGTTTTATCATGCACATGACAATAAAACTCTCTTGAATCTTGACTCTTGAATCTGTGACCTTCCCTCCAGAAGAGTGACTAACACAACTGTCAACATGAATGCATTTTGACCACGAATACGCCAGTAAGCCTTGCTGCTCTCCAACCACGGACCCAGCCAGCCCCAGCCCTGAGCCCAGTCCCTGATACCCAGAGGCGGCAACCTACACCTCCAAGAAAGGTAGATCTCACATTGGCTTATGGCCGAGAGCAGGGATGTTTGACTCAAAAAGGTCGGTGGCCACCGATCCAATGGTCTAAATCCACAAGCATTATACCACCACAGACATGTGACCATGGATGAGCATAAAACTGGATATGGAGCTCTTTGTGACCAAGGTGAGCTGTACACACATCTTTGTCCTGGCTGCTCAGTACAATATCACTAAATCAGCAACAACAACAAAAAGAAGAAAATGATAATGATCGGTAGAGGCAATGCACAATCTGCTGCAGGACCAGATCTTTCTTTGTCAACAGGGGCAAGGAGTCTTGGAGCTGGTCCATGGACAATGTCTTGGCCTGATTTAAACCTGGCAGAAGCAGGTGTGCCACCCATGTAAAATGGAGAACAGATGTGGTATACGGCTAGTCGTAGGCTGCCTCCACCGCACCTGATGATATCCAGCCAATAGGGGCATTTGTCAAATGCAATCAGGTGTGATGTGAAGGGAAGAGCAAGGATGAGGAAGAGGAGGAGGGGCCGAGGGGGTTTCAAGGACTGCCAAAGTCTTCCACTGTGTGGAGCACAAAGACCAAAACAGGGCTCAGACAACAGCACACTGGAGTCCAACCTAAAACACACTGACACATAAAAAGGACACTGGATGATTTATGGCGCACACAAAGATCAAAACATGTGCCAAAGATGGCCAAATTATCTCAAATGCCAGGAGGTGAGATTTTAATCAAATGTAAGTGACACAGCACCCTTCCGTTGGGTGCAACATTATCTCCCTCGTGTTGCTTTTTCCTAAGCAAGGTCAGACAGACTAAAGGCCAGTCCAGTCCCCTGAGTGGGACACTTCAATGGAAAGTCTGAATCTGATTTAGAGCTGGGTCACATGTGCAAGCTGCCAATGAACGGGCATCCTGCCAACCGGGCAGGCAGGCAGGCAGGCAAAAAGGCAGAGGGTTCATTTGTCCATGAGGCTGCAGAACGCAGAGAAAAGCCTTTCCATTTTGCCTTTAGAAATGATTGCTGTTGACACCATGATTTCTCTGACTGTTAGTGGAGGATGAGATCATAGCATACAGTACCTAACAGGGGAGCTTTTGGTTGGTTGGGAGACAATACAAAGGACTCTTTTTACCCAACCTGCTCTACGGCACACAATAAACTTTAAAAACTCCATAAAATGGTCTCATTTGCCACTTTTAGACATGGGAGATGTGTGTCTGTTGCATGTGGTTTATGTGCAAACCAGATGGTAATGGGGTAATTTAGTTAAATTATTCCTAATTAAGAGGAACACTGCTGGTTGAGTTTCAGCAATAAAGCAAAACCCATTTTGTTTTGCGTTATAAAAGCAAAACAGCCGACTATGATTATGATTCAGAATGCATTATAAAAATAGATATTGATGGATTAATTGTGAAACATCATGCTCCTGATAAGCTGCAAATGGTATGGAACTGTGCAAGTCCAACATGGAATCAAATAGTTTATTATTATCCACTGTCTATAAATGGCCACCAGCTTCAGGAACACTTCATAATAATAATAGCAAGTGCACTCTTCTGTGTGTGCAGCTGAAGTGGTCATCGCCAGCGTTGCTCGCAGCCAAATGTGTGCCCAAGCACTCAGCGGCTCGCTTGGCGGAACCAGAACAAGCAAGGCCGTGCGTCATATCTACACCATACATCACAATAGAGTTCCAACTTGATATTAAAACACACATCTCATGTTTAGTCATCATCATCTAACGCTGATATGCATTTTGCATTCTTTCAGGCTGCGTGGCCGCATGCAGCAGCTGCCTTATTTGCTGTTTGGGGAAAAGAAACATCAAGAGTCATGCGCCTCTTAGAGACTGAAGCAAATGTGTTTTTGTTAAATCCCATGTAGGGAAGTACACGTACGAAGAGCCCTGCAGAGTCCTTGGCTGCAGCAGATGCACCGTCACTGACGATCACTGCTTCCAAAAATATCAGCCCCTTTTTAAAAGTGGCAAGTCCTCTTTACAAATCCTATGTTTAGTCCTTGACCTGTTTGCCATTGTGGGGTAAACGCAGGTGAAAGCCCTAACATTCATCCATATTGATTAGTGATGTTATTCATAACATGTTTAATGATGTGCCACATACATCTTTGGGCAGGCAGGTCTAAAAATACCTGTGAAAAACCTAAAAACAGCTAAGTACAGGGGGTACTTGGTTACCGTCATTGTCTGCCAGAGTTACCATCGTTGTTTGCGTTACCATCAGATTTTGCGGTTACAGCCTGTTCCCATAGTAGTCCCTTGTTTATCACAGTTAATCGGTTGCAGACTCGACCGCAAAGTAGAATGACATAGTTATTAATTGAATATGTTCATAGTTAGAGCATAGAAAACCCGCTTACCACTTTCTAAATGTTCTTTTAACATGATTAGAGCCCTCTAGACATGATACAACTCCCCTATAGTCACCGTTACACTCCTATTACCCAATATAGTAGACATAATAAGAAACAATAAGACATAAGATAGACTTACACACACACACACACACACACATAGTTCTTACACACAAGCACTACCCTGTGAAAATACTGCAACTAGTTGGCTGATGATGCTCCGTTAGATACGTGCCCCGAGGCCTTTGCCTTTGAATGCACGAGTACAGTATGTCTACTCAATGCCTTAGATTTGTATTTTAGTTCACTTAGCCTTTTTATGCTTGAAGATGATTTGTTTAGGCCAAACATATGTCAAATGTGCCTAAATGTGCATATTTCTGACTAATTGTAGTCAACCACAAAAGAGCGAGGAACTGCAATATGATTTTTGAATGAATGTATTTGTATTTGTGTGATAGAGTGAAGCTGTGCAAGTGGCGAGGGCCAACTGTACTTGAAAACTGCCTGCTTGGTAAATATGACAATCGCTGGAGAAGCAGGTACATGGTCTCGTTCTTGAGATGGAGAGGTTGCTCGTGCGTTGAGAGTCTCCTGCAGCTCCTCCTGCCTCAAATACTTTCAAGAAGCCTGTGTCTCGCCCCTTCCCGTGCGCAAAGCAAGCACATTTCATTCTTAACCATTTCATATTTGCATGTGTGTATTTTGTATGCACTCTACTAGTTCTGTGTACAGTGTGAGTGACTTTGGTGGTCATTTAGGTATAAATAGGGTCACTTTTATTGACCACTGCATTGGTTGAATTCCGAATTGTATTCTGTTTCTTGTTTTTTGTTTAACTTTTACCAATTCTTATTATGTCATTGAACGCAGTGAGTTGGCAGCTGGAAGACTTGCTGGCAGATGATGAAATGCAATCAACCCGTCACTCGAGCATGATACCGCCTGTCCATGCGAGTGCATCACAGTCAAATCATACTCTAATCAAATCCAATTCAAATATGTTTGAAATGTAATTGATGTGTTTCCCCTGACGAGGTAGCAGCAGCTGACATAGCTACTTAATGCATGACTTGGGTTTCCGGAGGTGCTGCTGCGTTAAAGCGATTGTTTGGAATTGGCTATGCTGTTTGTTTAACAAGGATTTGAATTCATTTTCAGTCTCCATCATGTTATTTTAGTGGATAATTTATCTTCAAAGGGAATGAAGTGCTCCTTGGTGGCGTTTACAATGTGTGCTGAGCTGGAAGAGAGGATGCTGGGCTGGCAGTGGGGCTCAAAAAACAACTTGAGGAAACCCTCCAGGTGGCAAGTCTGGAAAAGGATAACATCCATGCTTCTGCTCAACTAACCATCAAACCTAATTACCTGTGGATAGGACTTATGGGCCACACGTTGGGTTCAAAGCTTCCTGATCAGGAAGTGGCTTGAGTGGGTGTGATTGTGCCTGGTCAATGTGTCCGTGACCAAAAGATTAGGCTGCCAGACTGGATGCCACATCCTGGCTCCGTGCCACTGTTTCAATCAAGCTGACTTATTTACATTGCAGATTTTTCAAGCCCAGCCATGAGATAACGTTTCACGATATATATTACTTGGCAGGCATGTCTGCTGATGCATTATTCTTCTCTGCGGGGAAGCACACTTCAGAACACTTGGCCAAATACATTTCAAATATTCAGTGCACATCTGATCTCAGACTTTACTTTGATACTCATTTTATTTTGAAAGGCAAGCACCATAAACGTGCAGCACTTAAGGTGGAAAATCCACACCAAAATTGTGCCTCGGTTTGTGTACATTTTCTACGTCATGTGGTGTTATTAACACACTGCGTGAGTCCAACTGAGTTCGTAAACATATTTACAAAATGCCCTTAGCACACAAAAAAATGGAAACCAGAACTACAACTCATTGTCCCCCAGCTTCATCACCCATCTAGGACGCCATCAGTTTTTTGCTAACACCACAAGTCTCTGCTTTTCTTATTGATCACGGCTGCAAAATAGCCCACAATGGAGCAAAAACAATATTGCAAGTGGCTACATTTTGATAAAGCAGGTGAGAAACACCATTCGATTCAAGAAATAACTCTTCAAGAAATAACTTATTTAATAGTTAGCATCTTAGCATGTTTGTCATTTTCATAGGTATGAACTTAGATCAATAATTAGTGTTGACATGTTAAGTGCTACTTTGGTAACATTTGTTAGCGTTTTCGCGTTTTAGCTATTTGTTAGCATTTTAGCCATTTTTAGCATTTTTGACAGTTACTTGGCAGTATCATGCGAGGTGCTATCATTTTAACAGTTAGCATATTAGCATTTTTGCCATATCTCCATTTCACCTTTCATACATTTCATGTTTTAGCACAGCTTCTGCTCTTTTGCTTTCAAACTCTTCCTACATGCATTCCACAACAGTCAACATTCAACATTAATACATTTCACACAATTCCGACTGAAATTGCATAATCTGGTTGTATTTGCAGTTGACTTGTTCCTTCCCAATGTGTGTTTAATTCAGATATGTAATGGAAATATCAGATCTTATTTGTTTTGTGCAATTTATTTGATGTGCTTACTGTAGTTTCTTAATAATGTGCTCCAAAATGCGCTTTGCATATTGAAACATGACTTGAGGAGACATACAATATTGATTTGCAGAGAAAGGCAACCAAACAGCTTCCCACTGATCGAAGCAACACGACAAAAATGCGTAACAAAATGCATCACCTGCATCCAATGCTTACCCCCCATTAGAACCCAATAAAAGTGCTTTCTGTTTTAACAGCCAATAAGGCTGTATAACGTGATTAGAGAGCACCTCAGCATTTTTAAGACGTGGTGTTGACACCACATTTATAATTAACCTTTGCCTTCCTCTGCATATCGTCACCATTTTGTGCAATAAAAATTTAGAGCGCCTGTGATATTTCCAAGTGGTATTTGTACACTTCTACACACTCATTAAATGCCTTTTAGAGCTATTAGATGGATCAGCATTACATTTAAGAGTACCTTGAAATGCAGTGTGGTGATATCCAGGCTACTACCAGCTTGTTCCTAATGTACACTTTATTTCATAATGTATGTACATCTGGTGCAGACAATGATAGTAAATCACAGACAATGATAGCAACTCCCAGACAATGATGGTAACAACACCCAACAAATTCTGAAGAAGTCCCAAAGGAGACTGTACTTCCTGAGAAGACTGAGGAAATTTGGCATGTCCACCACAATCCTGAGTTGCTTCTACAGATGCACTATGGAAAGTGTCCTTACCGCCTCCATCACTGTTTGGTACGGTAACTGTACAACACGTGATAGGAAGGCACTCCAGCGGGTGATCAAGACCTCACAGAACATTGTTGGGGCAGCCCTCCCCTCACTGCAAGACATTTATAAATCTAGAGTCCTACGAAGAACACACAACCTCATCAAGGACAGCACACATCCACAACACTCATTATTCACACTCCTACCGTCAGGCAGACGCTACAGGAGTTTGAAGTCCAGGACCACAAGGCTGGCAAACAGCTTTTACCCACAGGCCATCAGGCTTTTCAACGAAGCACTCACACACGCCGCACGCAACACACGCACACACTCATAGCACTCATTACAAAAATGGGAAACAAGTCAAGAATGAAGTTTTTTCTTGAAATATGCAGTATATATAACTTCTTAGCATATTACAAAATACCCAAGTGTGACCCCAAAGAGGACAAGCGGCAAAGTAAGAATTAATATATTGAAAGATATGTAACTTTACAAAATATTACCGTGACAAAGTTGCATCCTTTCATTTTTTACTATGTGGAGTAAATAATAGTGAAATGCAGGATGAAGGAATGAAAGGTTTCCACTTTTTTTGCAGTAGTTGTAGTTGTTGCTACTTGTTCATTAAAGTCTCCGTCAATGATGCCCTGGCACATGCATGTAGCACAATGCCAGTTTCCACACAAAATGTTCAAAACCTGTGTGTAAAAAGCAAAATACAAAGTTTCTACATAAGAGATGAGAAGGGGACTAGTAGTGGGAGGCGCTGCAATGTCATCTTTTTACAAGTGTTGCATTTTGTTTAACCTACCTTCTCTCTGGCACCTAAATGTGTGTGAAGGCGATGAGCCTGCCAGTGCCAGTATTGGTCGGCACTCGTAGCGTATTTTTCTTTCGTCAAAAATGTACGCAACAATTTGGCCTGGGTTTGTGTACATTTCCTGCACAATTTGCAGTGTGTTTTGTTGTGTTATTAATACATTGCTTGAGTCCAACCGTATTTTGTCGGAACTGGAGACCAATGTCACCACCGGTTGACTCTCTCTTTTCTTATTGATCAAGGCTGCAAAATAAGCCACAATGGAGCAAAAGAAAGTAGCAAGTGGCAGAAACACTATTGCAGGGGGATTCAACTAAATTCCAAATACATACACACACAGAAAATGTCCTCAAGCTAAGGTCCAGTCCAGTGCTCTCGCTCTTCTTTCCCCACAACTTTCACTCGTTTCTCTGTCCTCTTTATCTGTACCTATCACTCGTTTCTACCTTCTTTCACCGTAACATTCACTCGTTTCTCTGTCCTCTTTATCCGTACCTATCACTCGTTTCTACCTGCTTTCACCGTAACTTTCACTCGTTTCTCTCTACTCTTTATCCGTATCTATCACTCGCTTCTACCTTCTTTCACCGTAACATTCACTCGTTTCTCTCTACTCTTTATCCGTACCTATCACTCGTTTCTACCTTCTTTCACCGTAACTTTCACTCGTTTCTCTGTCCTCTTTATTCGTATCTATCACTCGTTTCTACCTTCTTTCACCGTAACATTCACTCGTTTCTCTGTCCTCTTTATCCGTACCTATCACTCGTTTCTACCTTCTTTCACCGTAACTTTCACTCGTTTCTCTGTCCTCTTTATTCGTATCTATCACTCGTTTCTACCTTCTTTCACCATAACATTCACTCGTTTCTCTCTACTCTTTATCTGTACCTATCACTCGCTTCTACCTTCTTTCACCGTAACATTCACTCGTTTCTCTGTCCTCTTTATCCGTATCTATCACTCGTTTCTACCTTCTTTCACCGTAACATTCACTCGTTTCTCTGTCCTCTTTATCCGTACCTATCACTTGTTTCTACCTGCTTTCACCGTAACTTTCACTCGTTTCTCTCTACTCTTTATCCGTATCTATCACTCGTTTCTACCTTCTTTCACCATAACATTCACTCGTTTCTCTCTACTCTTTATCTGTACCTATCACTCGCTTCTACCTTCTTTCACCGTAACATTCACTCGTTTCTCTCTACTCTTTATCCGTATCTATCACTCATTTCTACCTTCTTTCACTGTAACTTTCACTCATTTCTCTGTCCTCTTTATCTGTACCTATCACTCGTTTCTACCTTCTTTCACCGTAACTTTCACTCGTTTCTCTGTCCTCTTTATTCGTATCTATCACTCGTTTCTACCTTCTTTCACCGTAACATTCACTCGTTTATCTGTCCTCTTTATCTGTACCTATCACTCGTCTATACCTTCTTTCACCGTAACTTTCACTCGTTTATCTGTCTTCTTTATCCGTATCTATAACTCGTTTGTACCTGCTTTCACCGTAACATTTACTCGTTTCTCTGTCCTCTTTATCCGTATCTATCACTCGTTTCTATCTTATTTCATCGTAACTTTCACTCGTTTATCTGTCCTCTTTATCCGTATCTATCACTCGTTTCTATCTTATTTCACCGTAACTTTCATTTGTTTCTCTGTCCTCTTTATCCGTATCTATCACCCGTTTCTACTTTTCTTTCACCGTAACCTTCACTCGTTTCTCTGTCCTCTTTATCCGTATCTATCACTCGTTTCTACCTTCTTTCACCGTAACTTTCACTCGTTTCTCTGTCCTCTTTATCCGTATCTATCACTTGTTTCTATCTTCTTTCACCGTAACTTTCCCTCGTTTATCTGTCCTCTTTATCCGTATCTATCACTCATTTCTATCTTATTTCACCGTAACTTTCACTTGTTTCTCTGTCCTCTTTATCCGTATCTATCACTCATTTCTACCTGCTTTCCCCACAACTTTCACTTCTTTTTCTGTGTCTCATGGCATGGCATAGCTCACATTCAATCGGTCAGTGGATTTCCTGAGCTGATCAATTAGTACCGTAAAGTGTAAAAAAGAAAATAGAAGCACCCCATCAAAATTTCAAATACTGATTGACCAGAGGTCCAGGTTCGTATAGGACAGCGTCTGGGTCTGAACTCAGGCAGTGGTCTGCCAGTTTGTGATCCCTTCACCGCCTCATTGAAAGCGTTGTGAGACGCTCATTTGTCCTTTTCATTGGTCATTGATATTAATTTGTCATTGTTTCCTGCATGTAAAACTATCAAAAGTAAAAAGTAAACGTATAAATGTATCATGTTTTGTGTGAATATTTTGGGGTGTCTGAAGCGGATTATCTTATGGGAAAAATGCATTCAGTTAAGAGTTGGTTTTGGTCTGAGTCGAACCTTCAGCTAACAAGTGTATTTATGGTGATGGATTTCTTTAAGGCGCTAATGATTTCACCAAACCGGAGGCGATGTAGACATGCACACAAGTGATTCAGATCAGTGAAACTTTTGAGACACCATTAGCCCTTCACATCAAACTACAGCACATAGTGAACATTTCTATGGCAGAGCATTTAGTCGCTGATTTGAATAAGACAATGCAACGTGTAGGAGGCACTTTAAGTCAGACTGGAGCTGGAGTTGCCTGTGGACCTGATCGCACTCCTGTAGGTGGCTGAAGAAAGTCAGCAGGCTACTCAGACATTTTTCAACACTTTAAGTTCATCACTTAGAGAACACACTTGGGGGAACTACACTTTTTTTTTGCTGCATTGCAACTTTAACTGGCAAAAGAAAAGCACATATGGAGGATACCATCCCATTTGAACGCTGCTGTTTGGTAGGAAATCTGCTGAGCCCATTTTTCTAGACAAGTCTGCACGTGTTCTCTTCATACTGGATTTCTGCGGATAGCTTTGGAATCATTTTGCAAGATCCACGGCTGGTGCCAAAAAGCTCAATAAGCCTTGGAAGATACGTTGTTTTATAAGCGTAAAACACAACACAAACATAAACATTACAATTGGAAGAATTCTTTGCCGTCTCACTGAGATAATTCACCCACAAGAACAAAACAAACAGCTTGTATCAGCGCAGGTTGGGTTCAATGAGAGCAATGTACAGTCGTATCTTTGCTGCCCTCCAGGTGGTGCTGAGTCATGGTCCAAAAGTGTAACATTTACAGTACTATGCTTAGATGGACCAGATGTGTAGTTTGGATAGAAAAAGGGTTATCAAGATTTGCTTTGTCCCTGAAAGTCTATCAGATAAGATTTGGAAATTTGACACCACTATGCTGTTTCTCATTTGGCTGTGACATGCAGAGACAAAAGGTCCGTCACTCATACGCTGCTATCATTTGTCTATGTCTAAGCAACTCTAACCACTTCCACAACATTCTCTCTCAACCTACGCTTTGTTGACGTTCAAAGATGGCCATTAATAGGTACTTTTTCGACATAAGGGTACGAGGCATGGTGCTACTTCACACAATTACAGCAGGAATAACTTTAAAATGCAGATTTCTTGTTCAGAAAAAAACTGTCTCACAATAGTAAATAAATGAATGAATCTCACAATAAATGACAATAAGAATTTTGCTGGCCCCTGTGTATTGCCATGTGCATGTGTGTTTGTTTTCCTGGTCTCCTGCCTCTAAACAGGCAGGAAGAGAGTTCACTCTGTACATTGGTTCAGCACCTAGACACTTCATGAAACAAGGGTGAACAGAGTGAGACCTCTTGTCAGTCAGGTGGCCACTTTGTCTCTGTGGGGGAAGGCGGGGCCGCCAGCATACACACACAGCAAAAGAATTGAGCTTTTTGAGGAGGAATGCAAGGTAACGTAGTAGCAGTTAGGAAAAAAAAATGCTTGCAAAGCCAAATGCCACAGCCCCCGTATGGGAATATTGATCACGAGCAAGGTCAGCCCATCAACACCAACGAGCCAGTATGCCCGATTTATTCAAACCTGGTAGCAGCATAAAAGGCAACGAAACAAACTTGTCTACCTCAAACACATCCAACCCATCCGATCCAGTTTTGCCATCTGGGGAAAAAAAAAAAAAAAAAAAAAAAAACTCCACATGCAGATGCAGTGCAGAGGTTTGTCACGACAGTCAACACTGACTGCAACGTTTGGTCGACAAATTAAATACAAACAGAACAGCGAGAACTGGTGTGCACTCACAGAAATTCACGGCAACAGAAAACAACTGAAAAGCCAGCATTTCAAGAAATGCTGCAAACCTTTGACAAACAGTACCGACTGCCTGCGAGAACATGCATGTCACCAACAGCACTTCCACAACTTGTGGAACTTAAGACACATGAAAGGAAATACTGCATTATTATCATATGTACGTTTATTATAGACAGATGGTTTGAAAGAGGAGTAAAGGAAGCTATTTTTGTCAAACAACAGAACCCATCATTGAATCGGAATGGTGGTTTGAGGTTTAATTTGGACCCTGTGTTCAGCAGGTTACTGAGACCAAAACCCACAGCTCTTAGTCTTGCAAATGAGGTGAAGGCAGGGCCGAGCCAGAACAATAGATGCTAACAAGCCAGTATCAGAGCCGTTCATACCCAACTCAGGGAGCGACACTTCCCTTTTATCGGAGGTGCTAATGGCAGGAGAGGGTTAGACCACAACTCCTCCCAGGCTTAGTGTAAGGAACCAATAGGGGGAGGGTGTTGGCACACCAATTCCGCCCACTCTTACTGTATTTAAGGCCTAGGCTACCAGCACTTGTTAGTTCGCTGACGAAGCGCTTCGGATGAGGAGCGAAACGTCCGACACCTTCTTCACAGAAGTACAGATGACGTCTCAAGAAGCCTGTCCTTCATTACGTTTATTATAAATGATCACACAGTAGTTCATTTGGTTTCCAAAAATGTTGACAGCAATACTGTTTAGCATTCATTTGTGGGACAATAAACATTTGAAAACACACCTGCATTGTTTTGTGACTCCTTTAAATTATTTAGTCATATTTTTCATTGTACTTTTCTTAAAATGAGTTTTTTAGATGATTTCAGGATCGTTGGGTTGGGTATAAGTCAAACATTCCCTCTGTGCCATTTGGATGCATCCTCTGCCAAGCTCTCGCCACTGGACTTGTTTGACTTCCAATTCCCAGCTACCTGTTCTCCCACGCGGTGGAGGTGGAGGTGATGATACGGACGCCTGTGCATTAATGATGTTGAGGCTGCTGTAAATTACCTGGGCAAATCCTCTTATGACATTTTTCAACTGCTGCCTGCTTGAACGGCATCCACGACGCATGCGAGCATCCGCCCAAAACCCTCAACAATAAACCCAGACTGTGCATTTGCGCCCCCCCATTTCATGTCACAATGGCGCCACAGCCTCCTGCCGCCACCTGATTGACCCCTTTGAGCAGGTGCCGGCTTTGATCCAATCACAGCCAATCTTCTTTAAACATTTCATTCTTTAAGCAGAACAGCGGGCTCAGAATTTCATGATTCAATCACCCGATCGGTCGCCGATAACACAATCAAGCCAATCCCAGCTTATCCCACGGGAGCCATTTCAGGACCGACAGCTGGGAGATGAGACTGGGGACCTACAGAAAGGTGTCAATCTCCTCTCTTTGTCAGCCGCCTATAGTGCACAGCGTCAACTAGGAGGCTGTGTGTGATAGGTAATTCTAAGGATTGTCAAAAATCTGTCTTATGTTAAATGAAAGGTCCGTCCCTCAAGGTAAAAATACTGTCAGCAAGAGAGCCTCACAAGCAATCAGCCATGCACCGAGACCAAGAAGGATGGGAGTCGTGCACCATGCTCAATTCTTCAGCGGCCGTTTAAAAAGCTGTTGGAAATGTTGCTGGGCCACTGGGCAAATAAAGGTCAAAGGGGGTATAAAATGGTTTGTCTAACCGGCCCTTTTCTCTCATGTGTCCCCGCAGCACCGCTAGCATATCCACATTCATAGCCAATTCATTTATATTGCTCTGCCCTTCTCTCCGCTAGTCTCCCTCACTAACTACAAGTGACTGCAATGAGATTGAAGCCTCCGGCCAAATCGGCAAGGAGCGGCACGAGCTCCATCACGGCCGCTCTGATCACTCCTTATAATCACTGGAACCACACAATATCACCCGACTGATTAGGTCACTCGCGGCAGCAGGAAAAACAATCACAGAACGTCAGCTGATGATGGACACGGCGTCATTGGAGAGCTGGTGGTCACTGTGAGCTGCCATGTAGATGGCATGCAAATGTGCACCTGCACCAGCTCAGGAAGTGCCGTGAAGGACTGTGGCCTTTTGATTAGCTTCCTTTCCCTCTTTTAAAGTGCATTTTTATGCATTTGTCATTTGTGTGTTACCGTTTCGCCGCTTGAACGTGATACACACTCGCCTGTCGCTCTCCTTCGAGCACCTGTCACTTGAAGCCCTTTACGTGCACATTCAGCTACCATTTTGGCAATAAGACGCTTAGCAATTTGCAATAATCAAACCATATAAAGTCATGGAAACAATGATTAGAGCGCCCGTGTTTCTTCAGTTTCTTGTTCATTTGAATGCCTGATACAACTACAGGTACTTTTGTTTGGACAAATATAACAATGACAACAAAAATAGCTCATAAGAGTTCCATGTTTTGACAGTATAATGCTATAGCTATTCATGTAAGAAGTTATTATCAAGAAAAGCATGGAAGTTGCTAGAGATCAGCTCTTATTATGAGCTATATTTGTTATCATGATATTTGTTTGTAGCTTTAATGTAGCTTCAGTTGTAGCAGGCATTACAATTGATCGATCATCTGAAGAAACAAGGCTGCTCTCATCACTTTTTCCATGACTGCAGTTGTTTTCAGCTCTCCATTGTACTATGGAGTGATAGTGTGTAGTATGGAGTACTGTCAAGTGTCTAAAGTGCGGCCTGGGGGCCATTTGTGGCCCGTGGCAGCACATTCTAAAAATATAATTTCATGGGAATTCTAAAAAAAAAAAACAACAGCAAAAATGGACAAAACAGCAGTAATTTTACAAGAATAAGACAGAAAAAGTTATTTAACAAGAAGTAAATTTACAAGAATAATGTAATATTGTTGCATCGTTTTAGTCGCATAGAGTATTTCTTTAAAGCCATAACATTATGAGAAACAAAGAAAACAACAAATGAAGTTGTCATTTTTGGAAAATTAGGTTGTGGAAAAAGTTGTAATGTAACAAGAATAAAATCAAAATGTTGTGGAAGCCATCATTCCGAGAAGAAAATGTATTAGAAGGAAGTTGAAATAGCGGGAAAATTAAACAAACAACAACAACAGCAGGAATGGAAAAAAGGGCTGTCATTTTAGCAGAATAAAGTCAAAAGAATACACTTGTAATATTATGAGGAAAAACAATGTCCTTTTAGTAGAACATTAAATATTTTTGAAGTTGTAATATTAGAAAAAAACAAACAAAATAAATCTGGGAGTCATTTTTGGAAAATTGGGTTGGGGAAATATTATGGGAATATAATAAAAATATTCAAGTAATAAAGTCCTAATATTACGACCAGAAAATTTACAAAGATAATTTCATAAGACAGTGGAAATATTTGGAACATTTAAAAAAAAAAAAAAATGGGAAAAACACTGCAGTATGCTTTGTCACCAATGTCACACAGCTGCTTTTCCTTGAAATATATGTGACGTCTTAGCATAGTTTACAAAATATCAAAGTCACTTTTCCTTTTACTGTGGCCCTCGCATGACGTCCGGTCCAGATGGCGGAAAGCTCTGTTGGCTCCGCAGAGAGAGAGTGACGTCATGGCGGCCCAACAAAGGAAACCACTGATGAATTAGCCACTGACGTAACACGTAGATAAAAATGAATCCTGTCCCTGTCATCAGCTACTGCATCTTAAAAATAAACTCACATGTTATTCTTCATTCATACTGTAGCTCCACCTCTGTGGCAGCACAGCATTGCCATGGTGCTCCAAATGACGGCTCGTAACAATTGATAGAGATCGGTGAAATATAAAAATATCGTGAATGCATTTTTTATGTGGCATACCTGACAACCTTTGCTATTTTTCGATGCAAAACGGCTAGACAGGTACGCACGAGGAATCTTCACAGATGGTCTCAGAGTTATTTTAGTGCCATTTCCAAAGTCTAAGAGCATGCAAAATGTCAGCTGTGGTATTAGATTACCAAAGCCCCAGAACAAATGTCACGCACTAAGCAATGAATCTGTTTCTGATGCTTTTCTAATTTCACTTCATTGTCCCAGCTGCCTCCTTTTTGGGTTGGAGTGTGAGGGAAGAATATGTGCTGTGTGATCTTTTCCCATCGAAGTATATTTGCTGTGCTGACATTTGCTTCAACTATCATATCAATGTCATCTTTAAGGAGTGAAGGCTATGCTCTGCTAGTCTGACTCACTGCTGACCTTTGTGTCTACCTTGATCCCTCCTGAGCCCAGTGGCAGTCAACTGGTTAAGCTCCTCCTCTTCCTCCTCCCATTCCGCTACACCTCTGGCTGGCTCTAGACCAGTGGAGCATGAGAAGCGGGGCGGCTCGGACATAAAGAGACGATTGTGGAAGGCGAGTGACATGGAAGCAAGTAGCTCCGATGGAAATAAAAGTCTGCTCGAGGCCTGCGCTGCAAAGCCCCGCTGAGTGACTGAAGTGGAAGGGGGGGCTAAAGACCAGTGTGAGATGTTCTCCAAGCTGATGAAAATAAAGCAATGAGGAAGCATTAGTCACAGAGCTAATGATACTTTCTCTCAGCTCCTACGTCACATCCCATTTTACAAGGTGTCTTCACACCAACACGCATCTTTAATCGAGTGGGGGATGTGGAAGTGGGGATGTTAACAGGTGTTTGATTCCTATCGGGTATTTTTATGATTTTCTTGCTCCAAAATCAGCTCCATCACACATTTGAAATTGGTTGTTTGATTTTCTGGGGATGTATCTTTCTCACATAATCATGGGCCTGCCAGTGAAGCCCAGCACCGCCTGTTATTTCTCAAACCATACGAGATATATTTGTCATTCTTCCATCTTAGTCCGCTGCCAGACATGCGGAACAAAGCACACGTTACACGGCTGGAAAGGTGAGGATGGCGGCCAGTGTGCTATTTATAGTGTCAAACGTTCTGTGTATCCATCCGTTCCATCCATCCATTTTCTATACCACTTCTCCTCATTAGGGTTGCGGGGGTATGCTGGAGCCTATCCCAGCTGACTTCAGGCGACAGGCGGGGTACACCCTGGACTGGTCGCCAGCCAATCGCAGGGTCTGTGTAACCGTGGCGATGTAATTCATCGGATCAACAAAGTTGAAAACGGGCCACTTGATTAGGAACCCCACCACCGTGTGAAGAACCCAGACACGTTATGTCACTGGATATTATCTGTCTGGATGGGGGGACGAATCCTATTTATATCTGGGAACACGTCCGACCGGTAGGCCTCGGGAAAGACCCAGGACACGTTGGAGAGACTATGTCTCTCAACTGGGAGGAGCTGGACAAAGTAGAGGGAAGTCTGCCCCCCTGACCCCACCTTGGATAATGTGTAGAAGGTGGATGGATGGACAATACAGTCCCTCGTTTATGGCGGTTCATTGGTTCCACATCCGACTATGATAAGTGAATTTAGGAAGTAGGATTCAGTATTTATAAATGGAATGCTTTCCTAGTTAGTGCATAGAAAACATGGTTATGACTTTCTAATACTGGTTTTTACATTATTAGAGCCCTCTGGACATGATATAACACCCCTATAGTGGCATGCCCGTCGCAGCCATGGTATGTGAGCTAGGGTCTCCATGCAGTATGAAAGGTAATGTAATCTATGCCTAGTGACCACAGTCCTACATACAACTGCAGATGTTGGACTAATGATAGTCAACCACCAGCCATCATTTATTCATGAATCATCAACCGTGATATAGCGAGGGACACCTGTATTTTTAAAGTAAATAGCTACAATAGAAACCCATAAGAAGACACTTTTAATTTGTGACATGACGCCTGAACGCATCACAGTGGGTAGAAAGGTACCAAATAGACCTATTAACAGCAAAAGTAGCTTTTTTGGATTCATCATTGAATTGAAAACGGCTGGAGGTCATACGTGTTTGTTGACTTAGTCAGTGATAAATGAACAACAATAACAATATCAGTCATTGATTACATCAAAATATGTGAGAAAAAGTCTACAGGCAACGTCTGCTTCTATAGACACTGATATGATGTTCTCAACTGACCCCCAGTGTACTGTCCTGGGGGGAGGATGCGGTCAGCATTACCCTGGTATTAGGATCCATGGAAGAGGCATGACAATCATTCAAACACAAGCACACTTCTGCTCAAATCAGCGTTTCATACGCACGCCTTCAGTGTGGAATGAAGGCCACAAAGATGCGGCGATGGCTTTCAAGTTGTGCCAACAGCAGGCGGGTTCTGCATCCTTAAGGTGACAGCGGGGGGAGACCGATGCACTCTCTCACATCCGAGGAAAACTATCAAGCTAACCCCCACATCCCCAGAGTGGAGACAGAGTGGAGATAGACGGAGGGGGGACTGAGGTGGCAGCGAGGGGAGAGGAGGGGGGTGCTGAGGTCACCCACAGAACCTGTGACCCAGTTGTGGCCACACAAGCTGTTTGCTCTCCACCGCTTCCCAACCCCCGACACCGCTGCACACCACATCCTGCTAATTGGCTTATGGTGCCATAAACACACACACACACACAAACGCACACATGCACACACACACACACACACACACACAAACGCATACGTGCACGCGCACGCACACACACACACGCACACGCACACGCGGCCACACACAAACACACACACACACATGCACACCCACGCACACACATGCACACACACATGCACACGCACACGGAAAGGCCTGATTCTGTGTTGAAGAAGTGTGATGTGATGGCGACTAAACACTCAATGAAGAGAGTCTGATGGCAACGTCAATGTAAAGCTCTCCTTCAACCATCTGAAGAAGAGGCATGACTTTTGAAAGTTCTCCATCTGTGTTCCTCAGGAGCAGCAGAAGGATTTATTTTTCTGTTTGCCTACATTCGTGCTTTCAAAGCAACACGTTTGGACTTAAAAACACCATCGCTTCAATCCTTACTAGTCCCACTTCTCATTTCATGACAGTCACCCCTCCTTTGTGGTAGCCCATTGTGATAAGTGAATTCATCAAGTAGGATTCTATATCAATACATGGAATATTGCTGTAGCTGTTTATGACCTTCTAAATATGCTTTTTGACACGATTAGAACCTTGTATACATGAACTTACATCCCTACAGTCACCTAATAGAGTAGACATGGTAAGCAATAGTAAGACATCATAACTCACATGTTAGCATTGTTGCTGTGGCGTAATGTGGGTCACATGGCATTAAAAAAAGAGCTTGATGTCAGCCTATCATCCATCCTCGCTGTAATGTTTGTCACTTGATTGATATCCAGGACAGCCATCTGACATGAATGTGACATGCATACACACATGGGCACTGCTGCAATACGACTTTCCTTCTGCACACCACATTGTGCAACTATTACACTCATGATCTTACAGGATCTCTGCAGGGACAGAAGAGATGGCCACCACTTTAAGCCTAGCAAGCTACCATGCTAACTCCAGTTGATCTATTCTAAACTTAAGAAAGGCTTTGGAACTGAGTGCGGAAGAATTACAAAGCAAGAAGTTAGAAATGTACCACTTCCACGTGGAATGGGAGAACACTCTGCGTCCATGGCTACAAGCAGTATGAAGGTAATCTAATCTAAGATCATGTCTCAGCAGTGTAAGATTACTCATTGTATTGTATATACTTTATTGATCCCACAGCGGGGAAATTTACTTGTTACAGCAGCAAGCAAGCAAGACATGGCTTGCATATGGCAAGCATATGACTTGGCATTAAAAAAACAAAACATAAAATTTGTTTATAATGAGCCCAAGTCAACCACCAAACAGCCATCATTTATTCATTCATGTTTTTTGTAAAAACGGCAATACAGTGCAGGAGCGATGTTTAAATCGTGAAGTAGCGAGGGACGACCGCAATACGACAAAACATTTGCATTCTAAACATATTTTTCTAACGTTAGGCTCAGGCGTTCCGAAAGTGTGCCATTTGGAGGTCAGAGGCTACGTTCACACTCCAGGCTGTGATGCCCAATTTGAATGTTATGTTCACATCCCATCTTTTCATGGAGTTGTTCACATTACAAAAACATGTGACTGGTATTATGAATTCTAGACTGTTGAACAGCGATATGCGATATATGACGTGCTAACATGACGTTTCGGTGTGACAAATGTTAAGTAAGATTGATGAAGCGTAGAATGATGACAGCTTCTGCTAACATCTGACATCTCATCATCGGAGCTAACAAGTGATGCTGGGAGCAGTGAATTGCAAGGTTTATAGTGTGTCTTTCTGTGTAAATATCCCACCTTACACCATGGACATCCCTGACTTGCACAATTATTATGCAAGTCAGTGTTTTGGGCATGTTGTCATTTTTATACATACTTTCCAAGCCCAAGTTGAATAAACTTGAATGCATATTGGGTTTAAGCCTACTAGCTGAGGCATGTGTGTACTGAGGGAGGGTGTGGCCTTAGGAGATAAACAGCCTTTATTAGGTGCACGATTATCAGGCAGCTTCTTTTCCTCTGGCAAAATGGGCCAGAAAAGAGATTTAACTCTGAAAAGTCAAGAAGTGTAAAACATCTTTCATAGTTCAGCACACCTGACCTTGCCAAGATATCAAGACGTGACCACAGAATCATTCAATGTTTTGTTGCAAGTACACAAAAGGGTCGCAAGACCCGTGTGGAGAGAAAAAACTTGCAAAACAACTACCAAACATTTGAGAAAAATCAAAGGTGAAGCTGCCAGGAAGCTGCCATTCTCCTCCGGTGCTGTCATATTCCACAACTGTAATCTACCTGGGGTGTCCAGAAGTACGGCACATGGTGTTCAGTGCTCAGAGACATGGCCAAGGTAAGAAAGGCTGAAACCCCACCACCCCTGAACAAGACACACAAGTTGAAAGGCTACGACTTGGCCCAGAAATATCTGAACATGTTTTTTGCCTAATAACGGGCTGCAGTCCAGCACGAAAAGTGGTGATTTATACATGAATATATTTGCAGTGCAAAGTTACTGTAATTGGATTTCCATGATTTCTTATGGGAAACATTGACTGGGTTTGTTCCGGTATGTTCCGGTTTGAGTCGGACCTTCCAGAACAGATTAATGACGCTGAGTGAGTTTCCACGGTACGCAGTCTAGGATGGCACGACTAGCATGCTGTTACACAAACACCTCCCCATCATGAATATAAAGCATGATTCTTGCCTGCATCCCATGAGACTGTGTCGTGGCAGCTAACGTGTTGGCCAATGAGACCGTGGCTCCAGAGACGCACTGCATGTATATTGTGTATACAGGAGCACGGTGTGTATGCAGACCACAGACAGCACCGATAGACACCTTAGTTCAATCTTCACATGTGTTTTTTGGCCCCGCCAACATCTACTCTGGTTTTTCTTTTGAGGAGCTCCAACAGACCTGTGCACGTATAAATACACTTGACGGCAAGGCAAGACATATCCTGGCAGATACACGTACAAGTAGACTAGAAAGCATGCGCAAGATCTCGCTCAATCAGCCTGATTTGTTTGTTTCCTCCTAAGCATTTGAGGTTTCCTCAAGGAGGGAAAAACTTGGTATAATCAAGTCAATTATGTCATTCAATCAAGTCGAAAATGATTTGGAGCCCGTTCTCAGATCCATTGATTGCAAAGTCGTGCTGCATACTCGCGTGCTGACTTGTACCGCGCAAATAAAAGCATGCATGCCTCGCCTGGAAGGACCTTCTAAGCATCGAAACAAACTCACACATCTTGCTCTCTTCCTGCCACTTGGCTTTGGAGGGAGGGGCTCCGTCGTTCGCATACTGGGTCTGAACCAAAAATAACTCTTTCCATTATTTCATAACAGCTCTTTTGTCTCTTTGAGGACACGCTGCATTATGTGCCCGTGAAAAATCCATCCTCACGGAAACTGTTTCAACTCAAGGTCAAGTGCCGATGTCTCTGAGACCGCATCAGCTGAAGGTGACCTTGACTGATGTGGAATATGACATGAGGGAAATGGATCTGCACTCAGTGTGAGGAAATTATCTGTGAAATGCTGCCACTGTATCAAAGCCTGTTTGTGTGTGGCATGCATGTCCTTGTGTTAAAGGGCACGCAAATATGCCTCCCTCAGCTCTCCGTACCCGACCACACTCACAGAACCCTGCTGCACCCTTTTTCATGAACCCAGCAAGTCCAACTACCTCATTTAGTGCACTCATTTATCTTCTTAAAGGAAAAGTGCACTTTGATTTAAATGTTACCCATCATCCACAATCCTCATGAACACGTACGTCTTTCTCTTTCCTGTGCATTCTGAAGACATAAAAACAGATAAAAAGAGGCAGGTAAGAATGCAAAACTCCATTTCCATCCTGTGAGCTGCATATGAAGCACATTGTTATTATTATTGTTATTAACATTGTCACGCCCAAGAACTACCTTACTGGCGTAGTGACACCTCGCCACACCACAGCGGCTAGCTACTAGCCGGCTAGTGACTAGCTTCACCACAAACTAGCGAAAGGTGACGCTAGGTGTAGCGTTCCTTTCTATGTTGCTATGTGAAATCAATGCACCCAGGAAGGAAGTATGACATGTTATCATGAATGTACCTGTTACTACACGCTCACAGCATGGATGGAAAACCACTAAACCTTCTTGGAGCTTTTTGGACATGTTTTAGGTGTGTATATCTATCTTAGGTGTGTATATCTATCTTAGGTGTGTATATCTTTAGAACACACAGAAAAGAGAAAGACATGTGCCCTCGTGCCTCACATAAGGATTGTGGATGGGATGATGGGCAAAATTCCCCCCAAAAAAGTCCACTTTTCCTTTAAGCACATTGTCCAGCTTCATCTTTCCAGGTATTACCAGTACAAACAGCTTCATCTTTCCAGGTATTACCAGTAGAAACAGCTTCATCTTTCCAGGTATTACCAGTACAAACAGCTCCATCTTTCCAGGTATTACAAGCAGAAACAGCTTCATCTTTCCAGGTATTACCAGCAGAAACAGCTTCATCTTTCCAGGTATTACCAGTAGAAACAGCTTCATCTTTCCAGGTATTACCAGCAGAAACAGCTTCATCTTTCCAGGTATTACAAGTACAAACAGCTTCATCTTTCCAGGTATTACCAGTACAAACAGCTTCATCTTTCCAGGTATTACCAGTACAAACAGCTTCATCTTTCCAGGTATAGTAGAAAAGCAGCCTTACCTTCCCAAACTGTTCAAAATACTGCTTGACGTCTTCCACTACCGTATTGGCTGAAAGGCCACCCACAAATATTTTCTTTGTTCTTGTGACCATCTGAAAGGGAGAGAAAAAAAGAAAAAGGTTGGGATTAGTGCGGTAGAGCTCTGACTGCATGGCACCACACTTGTAATGAGCGGCACGGCTGATGAGGAGCGAATGCAAACAACTACATCAAGTTCCAAAGCACTACTGGTGACGGTGAAGGTCACAAGCCTGGACGTTTTGGACAGGAGAAGAGAATAAACACACTTGGTGATTGTTCTCTGTCCCAGGAGGCAGCAAGATCATCCTCCAAAAGTTTGATAGAATCAAAGGTACAATCATTTATGAAACACTGAATGAGCGCTGCAGTATGGAACCAGGGTGCATGAAAGCCTCGCTTCATTCCAAACAGCAACCACATGAAGGATTATCACCCACAGCACCAAAATGGTAACAAGTCATCACTGCTGATGAGTTGATTGTCTTCCACATGACCATCATACAATCACCAGCAAACCCTCACGCGTGGGCACACACAACCACACCCTAGCAACATTCCACACGGCAGCCCGCGGCTGGTTTCTTATTGGCCGGTGGCACATTCTAAAAATAGAATTTAACAAGAAAAAGAAAAAATCAGCAGTCATTTTTCATGAATAAAGTCAAAATAAAAGATGGACCTTAACAAAAAATCTGTATTTTTATGAGAATAATGTAATATTATGAGGAACAATGTCGCCATTTTCAGTAGCATAAACTTGAAATATTAAAGAAAGATCTTATTTTTTTAAAGCAGTCATATAAACAATCAAAACAACAAATAATATTGTAATTTTTGGAAAATTAGGCTGCAGAAAAAGTTATGTTACAAATATAAAATCCAACAAATATCATGGAAACTAAATTAGATTAGATTAGATTAGATTAGATTAGATTAGATTAGATTAAAGTGAAATATTTGAAATATTGAGAAAAAAAAGTCATTATAACAAGAAAAAAAGTTGATGTGAATAAAGTGGTAATATTCCCAAAGTATAATCTCAGTAATAGCAAAGATGAGGTTAAAATGTTTTCCAAAGTGAAAGCTGGTGTGTGTGAATATCTTGTTGACCTAAAACACAAACATAGGAGCTCTGCTTCCGTGCATGACTAAGGACATTTGAACAAACATTCACATTAGAGAGGCTGAAATCAGAGGATATCTGCATGTTTGCATGAAAAGACGATGAATGGAAAACCAAAATCATTGTTGATTAATTGTATCATGGATTCCCGGATTGCCAGCTGCCGCTCTCGTGTGGTTCTTCATGCCAGGTGAGCATGACGGGACAGCGCGTCTGCCCTTAGTCCTTCCATTCAACAAAGTGTGGCCCTTTTTGTTACGTAGTGAAGAAACCAATCAGGTGTCAGTGATGTCAGCTCAAATGAAATGTTGCCACGAACAAAGCATGAAATCAAGTGAAAGATGAGCCGAACGCTGGCATCCTGGAAGTAGAGCTCAGCTGTGTTGATGCTGTGTTTATCTTCTTCCTGTGTTCCTGCCCCAACCTTTTTCAATGAATTCTTAACATTTCCCATTTGATGAATTGGCGATGGGAATTGCATTAGCAGATTTTCATGCATTGGTAATCCAGTAAACTGCCCCCCAAACCCCCTCAAAAAGCACCTAACCTGATAACTATTCTGTGGAATAACACAGCAAGAGAGATGAATGGACGAGACAAACACGCTAGATCAAAACGCTGACCCAAACACTTTCAATGCATGAAAGAGGTTTAACAGCGAGGAAAAGACGCAAGATTCAGCTCCAGCTGAAGCCAACATCTGTCAAGGGCTTTCCAAGCGCACTCACATCTCACAGGCGTGCTTTACACGTAAGAAAAACACACGCTGTTGAGCACTGTCCAATAGCATCACACTTTAGCCATGTCTACCAAACCTGGCAAAATTACAGTGGGTACCCCAAATGGCTCAAAGGGAGGGCTGAACAATTCTTTTGCTGTGCTCCTGACTGACCCGGGATCTGCCGTGTGCTGTATTCTACACACACGTGCACTACATGCCGTCTGCCACAGAAAACACTGGTGCGTTTGCCCAGACCAGGTGGTTCCTCAACAATCACTTTATTGAAATCAACAGGTTACTTTTGGCCAAAACAAAGCCAAAATACATACACACACACACACACACACGCACACAAACACACACACACACACAGCTAGCCGCTGTGGTGTGGCGAGGTGTCACTACGCCAGTAAGGTAGTTCTTGGGCGTAACAATGTTAATAACAATAATAATAACAATGTGCTTCATATGCAGCTCACATGATGGAAATGGAGCCTTGTTGGCGCTTTTTGGAGGCGGAATAGGTGCGTCCCATTACGTGCATTCTTAGCTTCCTCTTTGTTGAGCTGTTTCTATATCTTTAGAACACACAGAAAAGAGGAAGATGTGTGTCCATGTCTCACGTAAGGACTGTGGATGACAAATTCCAAGAAAAGGGCATTTTTCCTTTAAAATCCCACATTGCAAAATGTACCTTCTTGCCATTTTCCAGCTGTTTTTGTATTTGAATGCATTTTGGAGGAGGTAAATTCTTTGTATTGGATCTAGAGCTGGTCTATGAATGCATCCAGTAGAGTGAAGTAAGTACAGTCAAACCTGTCTTAGCGGCCACCTCTATAGAGCGGCCACTGAAAAATCCCCCGCAGCAAATGTACATGTTATAGACCCTGTGTATAGCAGTCACCTGTCTAACGTGGCCAGCGGCCACCCATTTTGTCTCCCTTGGTCAATATCTGACCACATATAGCGGCCAAATTACCGACTCAAGTAGAAGCCTAATGCACGAAAAAGTTTAGTTTTTCAATCAATGAAGCCGTCGTGTGTAGACTTTAATTACTGAGTCCTAGCTCAGTCACAATTATTCACAAGATCCACACAAACTGTCAGTTGTTCCACATAAAAAAGCCGTCTTCTTTTGAGCTTGCTATTTCCTGGTCAAACATGTAACTTTAAGAGCATTTGCACCAAAACATTACCGCAAAGTAGGCTGGGAACAGGACGTGCTCCCAGCGACGCTACAATAAAAAAAAACATACGCTAGCATGCATGCGGCAGCGGGAGCAAAACTGAGTTGGGTTGTACTTAATTGAAGTATTTTAGAATGTACTCACGTTATTTTTCATCAATCCTCATCCACAAATCCATCAAAGTCCTCATCTTCTGTATTCGACACAAACAAAGCCGTCTTCTTTTCCGTTCACTACTAGTCTGTTAACTTGTCAGTGTTATTCAGCTCCGAAGCAAGGAAGGAAACTTCTCCTGTTGCTTCTGCCAACTTTATTTATTGAACGCGGCCACCAGACAGCAGCTCAGAACACACACACATCTCTCAGCATCGTCTCTCCTTCCTGCTTGCCCACAAGGCAAAGGTTAAACAAGCCCCACTACATAGCTGTCCAGCCAATGCCTGTAAGAAATGACGCCGTTTATTTCCTGGTGTGCACTGGTCAATACTGTAATGCCGCTTGTTGTGGGGAAGGAGAGACTCACGTCGCCAATGCACTTTAATGGCTTTATTAACAGCGGAGAACACTGCAGGACTTTACATCCACGCCAACATAAACACACTTCCAACTCTCTCCAAACTCACAGCTAGCACTGAGCCTAGCTCTCCTGCTCGGGACGCCCACCGTCACTTCCCGTCACTTCCTGATGAACTAAAGCTGTAATGACACTCTGCCGTATAAAAAGTAAAATATTAAAAACAAGCCTAAGACATTACTAGCATAGCTTTGTTCTGTGGGTCGTGGATAATAACAAGCCTAGTAGATTCAAGATTGAAGAGTTTTATTGTCATATGCATAGTAAAACAGCAGTTATACTAAGCAATGAAATTCTTATTCTGTTCATTCTCCCAAGAAAAGAAAGAAAACACAAGAAAAAGAATAAGAACATCAGTAGTGCTGTACAACTTTTATCCGCAGTCCGACAGTGCCCTCTACTGGTCAACATTATTGTTATTATTTTCTTTTTTCCTTTTTTTTCTTTTTTTTCCTCTACCGGTCAACATTCAAACTGGACGCCAACCTGTCTATAGAGGCCACCTGTCTATAGCGGCCACTTTTGCAGACTCCCTCTCGTGGCCGCTATAGACAAGTTTGACTGTATGTGTAAAGACCAGCAGAGGGTGACGTTATTGTGTGATTGCATCCTGCCTTTAGAGAAAATGACCCACGTCTGACTTTACACGGTCATCTTAATCACTAGCTCCTGAAGGTTGAGCTTCCTCACACTGAAGCTAATGGCTGGCATCTTTTTTACCCCCCTTTGCAATGTATCAACTGGCTGGTTGAGGGTTGTACACAAGAATAGACCCAGCAGCTGCATCCTCCTCCTCCTCCTCCTCCTCGCCAACATCATCCCTCAGGCCTTGGGGGTTATCAGCCTTGGATGCCAACCGCCGGCAACCCCAGGCCAGACAGCTGCTGATAAGCCGGCTGTGCAACTATTTATCACCATCACTCACTTTTATCTGTGCAAATCGAGGTAAAATAAAGAAAGAGATAAATAAACACGCCAATGTTCATCTGGGCTGACCCTCTACATCACATGTTTCCCTCATGGCTAGCCTGTTCGCTGGTCATCTTTCCATCTTCTTCTTTCCAACCTGTCAACTTTTCAACCTTGTGTCTCTCCTGAGAAGCTGATGGCTTTGCTGTAATAACACAATTACTTTCCTTCTTTGTTCCTGTGGTGACAGAGGACATTACGGCTCATGGTGCAATACGGTAAAACTTAATGGGGTTAGCATCTTTGAACGATGTATTGCTTCTGGAGACAAGTCTTCCTGTATAGTATAGAGGGGGAGGAGACACCTGCTGTGGCCCAGCAAGGTGCACTGTATTCAGGCACATGCTCCAAGCAGCCGGTGTGACGCCGCAGAGGTCTCCGGCAACTTTTAAAACATTTCAGGTGGCTGATAAGGTCTTTTGTGTGCTCCATGGGGTTGTTTCCCTTCATCAAGGAGCATTTGCCACAACGAGCACGCAAAATGTCTTCCTTGGAATGTGGACGTTTGTGTACAAGTAGGCTCAGGGGAAGTTACGACACAGGTGGGAGAAAAAAGGGAGCACTTGATTTTCTAACCTGTACAGTACGGGTAATCTCACCTGATTGGATCCTTTTTGAAATGATGGGTTATCTGAGCTTGATAGGGCCATGCACGCGTTCATTAGTTCTCGCACTGATGACTGTGACGGCGTGTATGTTGACGTTTACGACTGGTACAAAATGCTGCTGTGCAGATTTTGGCCAACACTTGTAGACAGAACCACATCACTCCAGTTCTCTGCACTGGCTTCCAGTCCATTTTAGAGTTGATTTTTAACATTGAATCTTTGTTTTTGCGCCGTCTTATGTCTGTGAGCTTTGAAACATTCATTGCCCTAGCAGAGCTCTGCCGTCTGCCGACCAACAGCTGCTTGAGGTCCCTCGGTCCAATTCCTGTACAAAGAGTGGGGTGTTTGGCTGTTTTTATTGCACTTTGGTTCAGCTGCAGCCGATGTAAGGGACTACATCAATGAAGTTTGATTGAGCTATTTTTAGTGCTATTCAGTTTATCGGTCTGACGTCATAATTCCCTCATATCGGCCCGACCATACTTTAGAGTAAAACTGAGATCAAGCAAGTCATTTGAGTACTGCTGTAATATTTGAACAAGGAATATTATTATAATATTAACATTATAACAATATTTGAACAAGGTCTTCAACCCACTTTTTCCTTAACCCAATTTTCCAAACATTGAGCTATTTCTGCACGTCCCAAAGAGGCCGTAAGGAGACGTAGAGAAAGTGCAAGTGAGTGGTGGGTCACAGTGTGTGGAACGCCACTTTGGTGCAAAGCAAACGTGAAAACACAAGAAATGTTGGGTGTGTCCTCCATGGAGAAGCTCATGCTGCGTTCTGGGCTAGAAAGTTTCTCCTGGCAGTTTCTTAACTGCAAATTCAAGAAAAAAACTCCAACCAAAGACACTTCAGCAGCTCCACAAAAGTAAATACAAACGTTTAAGCTGCAAATCCCCATCATGTTGATCTATTTGTAGAGCAAAATTGCTGCATTTTTAGCTCCCAAAGAGAACAATAAGGCATACAGTCGCCCCTCGCCACATTTCACTTCCGATTTCACAGCTTCACTCATTCATGCTTTTTCAAAATATGTCTTATTTATGTCTTATTACGTCTGCTATATTGGGTAATAGGAGTGTAGAGGTGACTCTAGGGTTGTTATTGCATGTATAATAACCACTCTATCATGGTTTTTCAAAAACATGAATAAATCATCACTGTTTCGCAATTGAAAAGGTTCTATTGTTCATCAAAAATGATATCAAATGAAGCATTTCAGAGCATACAAACATAAGGCATTCAGAAGGTGCACTCAAAGACGTTGTGTTACGTAGTATGCTACACTGGTCACTAGGTGTCAGTAATGTTACTGGAATGTTGGCTGAGACACACAAGCACCAGACTCTCACAACAGGCACAGAAGTAATCATCATAATCATCATCCTAATAATAAGACAGGCAACTCGGGCCGTGATCCACGCCAAGCTAAAACTCAACTCTGAACCCTTGACATCACTCCCTGTCCTGTACACATTCGGAACATATTTATTTCAACACACACCAACACAAGTCTTATGTATGTCTTATTGCGTCTTCTACATTGGACTGTGTGCTTGTACCACTGACAACTATTTCCACGTGGCCCCATTGCAAGACTGGAATGTTTGTCAGAAGTGTACATAAAGATTTAAAAGTATAGTAAATGATAAGGACAAGCCATTACTAGTCAGACTAGTGGAAGGAGCAGACGAGTCACACGATTAGCTTTGGTCTGTCAGAGATCATTGCACATGACGAGCTGCAGCCTCCTTTTATGTATTATGTATTATGTGCGTTCAAATTCAAGTGTTCATGTTGAATATTCAAGACTTGTCCCTGATGATGAGCACACTGAAGCAATCACATCATAGCTGTTTGTCTGGTCAATTACTCAACACCCTCACTATGTGGGTCTGGTGGGCCGAGTGATTGGTGACCAGTTAAGCAGTACGGTCGTCCCTCCTTCATCACGGCTACAATCCATTCCAGACCCAACCGTGATAAGTGACTTTCCCCAAAGTGGAATTTTTTTATTTAGAAATTGAATATTTTCATGCTTAGAGCATAGAAAACCTTTCTACCACCTTCTATATCCACATTTTAACATCATTAGAGCCTTCTAGACGTAAAATAACACCCCATAGTCACCTTTACACTCCTATCACCCAATATAGTTGACATAATAAGAGAAAATAAGACATATTAACATCATTAGAGCCCTCTAGACATGAAATAGCACCCCTATAGTCACCTTTACACTTCTATTACCCAATATAGTTGACATAATAAGAGAAAATAAGACATATTAAACATAAATAAGACATATTAACGTCATTAGAGCCCTCTAGACACGAAATAGCACCCCTATAGTCACCTTTACACTTCTATTACCCAATATAGTTGACATAATAAGAGAAAATAAGACATATTAAACATTAATAAGACATATTAACGTCATTAGAGCCCTCTAGACATGAAATAACACCCCTATAGTCACCTTTACACTTCTATTACCCAATATAGTTGACATAATAAGAGAAAATAAGACATATTAGACATAAAATACACTCACACATGTTAGCATTGGAGATTTATTTGTTTACTTCCTGTTCTGTACAGTACTTCCTGCGATGGCCGTTGTCTCATGAATATAGCATTACTGACACCTGGTGACCAGTGCAGAATACTGCACAGCCTATCATCTGAATGCTTTATATTTGGATTTGACTTCATTTAGAAATTGTTATGCTTGAAAATGTTTCATTTAAGCCAAAAATACTTGCAATTTGCTTGAACATACATATTTTTTTACTAATAATACACCATAGTCAAGCACAATAAGCGATGATTTATGAGTGAATATATTTTGTCAAACTGTGATAGTGTGAAGCTGGGAAATAGAAGTGTCAAGTGGTGAGGGTCAACCGGATATAATAAACACACAATCTCTCGTGTGTGCATTTTATTGCATATGGTACCAGAACCATCCAGCATTGTTACGGTGCCAACTGTGCTAGTATACAAGAGAGATTCAAGATTCAAGAGAGTTTTATTGTCATGTGCATGGTAAAACAGCAGTTATACCATGCAATGAAAAGCTTATTCTGTTCATTCTCCCAAGAAAAGAGAGAAAACACAAGAAAGAATAAGAACATAAGAAACATAAATACCAATAAATTAAGCAACAACAACAGAAGAGACATTAATACAAATAAATAAATAAATAAAGTGCTATGAGTGTGTGCGTGTGTTGCGTGCGGCGTGTGTGAGTGCTTGGTTGAGAAGCCTGATGGCCTGTGGGTAAAAGCTGTTTGCCAGCCTTGTGGTCCTGGACTTCAAACTCCTGTAGCGTCTGCCTGACGGTAGGAGTGTGAATAATGAGTGTTGTGGATGTGTGCTGTCCTTGATGAGGTTGTGTGTTCTTCGTAGGACTCTAGTTTTATAAATGTCTTGCAGTGAGGGGAGGGCTGCCCCAACAATGTTCTGTGAGGTCTTGATCACCCGCTGGAGTGCCTTCCTGTCACGTGTTGTACAGTTACCGTACCAAACAGTGATGGAGGCGGTAAGGACACTTTCCATAGTGCATCTGTAGAAGCAACTCAGGATTGTGGTGGACATGCCAAATTTCCTCAGTCTTCTCAGGAAGTACAGTCTCCTTTGGGACTTCTTCATAATTTGTTGGGTGTTGTGAGACCAGGTGAGGTCCTCGCTGATGTGTGTGCCAAGGAACTGGAAGGTTTTCACCCTCTCCACCTCAGTCAGATTGTTATCACGACACCAAGCTATGAGGTCCGCCACCTCTCTTCTGTATGATGTTTCAGTACCACCAGTGATCAGGCCGATGACTGTAGTGTCATCTGCAAATTTAATGATGCTGGTGTTGTTCTGGGAGGCCACGCAATCGTAGGTGAAGAGCGTGTAGAGGAGCGGACTCAGAACACACCCCTGTGGGGTCCCAGTGCTCACAATTCTTGAGCTGGATGTGCGATTGTGGACTCTGACTGACTGGGGCCTGCCTGTTAGAAAGTTAATCACCCAGTTACAGAGGGAGGGTGACAGGCCAAGTGTGAGGAGCTTATCTGTGAGTTTGTGGGGGCTGACTGTATTAAAAGCAGAGCTATAGTCTATAAATAGCATTCTGACATATGTGTCCTGGCCCTGTAGGTGAGAAAGGGCTGTGTGGATGGCAGTGTTGACTGCATCATCCGTGGACCGTTTCTGGCGATATGCAAACTGTAGAGGGTCCACAGTTGCCGGGATGCTCTTTTTGATGTGGGTCATGACTATTCTTTCAAAGCACTTCATAACAATAGGAGTGAGTGCTATAGGGCGATAGTCATTCAAGCAGGTCACGTTGCTCTTCTTGGGTACGGGCACTATGGTGGTGGACTTAAAGCAGGTTGGTACAGATGCTTGTGCAAGCGACAGGTTAAAAATGTCAGCAAGCACATCAGCTAGCTCTGATGAGCAAACCCGAAGTGCACGTCCTGAGATGTTGTCTGGGCCTGCTGCTTTTTGTGGGTTTGTTTTGTTCAGAACCCTGCGCACATCAGCTGATGTCACCATGAGAGGTGAGTCCTGTGTGCTCCCCAGGTTCAGCCACCCTCTCTGCTCATCAGGAGTTTGGGTGTCAAAGCGGGCATAGAACTCGTTCAGCTCATCAGGAAGTGTGGTTTGGCTGGACGTGGCTACGCTACTCCGCTGTCGATAGTCTGTGATGTGCTGGAGCCCCGCCCACATGCGCCGAGGGTGTGAGGTGGAATAGTAGCCCTCCAGCTTCTGTCTGTACTGTCTTTTGGCCTCTCGTATGGACCTCCTCAGGTCATATCTGGCCTTTTTGTAGTCCTCAGCGGTGCCCATGACAAATGCAGTCGAACGAGCACGTAGCTTAGCCCTTCCATCACAGTTCATCCACTGTTTTTGGTTAGGGTATTTTCTGTAATACTTGGTGGTGGTAACAGTCTCTATACATGTGCTAATGTAGCCAGTAACAGCAGAAGCATATTCATCCAAATCAACAGTACAATCTTCCCTCCCCGCTGCAGTTTTAAACACATCCCAGTTTGTGCAGCCAAAGCAGTCCTGAAGTACTTGATCAGTTTCTTCATTCCACACTTTCACTGCTGTACTTACAGGGGGAGCTTGTTTAAGAAGTTGTCTGTATGTTGGATAAAGGAATATGGAGATGTGGTCAGCCTTTCCAAAGTGGGGTCTTGGAACAGCCTTCAAAGCACCTTTCATGTTGCTGTAGACTTGGTCCAGGATGTTATTTTCCCTTGTGGGAAAGCTCACATGCTGGTAATATTTGGGGAGGACAGTCCTGAGGTTACAGTGGTTGAAATTGCCAGATATAATGAATACAGCGTCTGGGTGTTTGGTCTCGTGTTTATCAATGATGTCATGCAGGAGGCCTAGTGCGTTAGCGGTGTTAGCTCGTGGTGGGATGTAAACAGCAGTTAAATACACAGCGCTAAACTCACGAGGTAAATAAAAAGGTCTGCATTTCACCATCAGCAGCTCAATGTCCTGCGAGCAGTGCTTTTCCATCGTCTGTACGTCTGTGCACCACCGTTTGTTTACGTAAACACAGACGCCGCCACCTCTGTGTTTACCAGACGCTAAAGTCCGATCTCCCCGGTAAGCAGCAAATGTTTCCAACTGGATCGCCGAGTCCGGTATATCCTCCGTCAGCCAGGTTTCTGTGAAGGTGAGGACACAGCATTCCCTGATCTCACGTTGAACTGTAATCCTTGCTCTTAGTTCGTCCATCTTGTTTTCAAGAGAGCGGACGTTGGCTAGCAGCAGGCTTGGTAGCGGTGGCCTAGTCGCTCTAGCTTTTAGCCTAGTATGCAGACCGGCCCGCTTGCCTCGTTTCCGCCTCAGATGCTTTGCTCGCCGGGTATTCAGCTCACCAGGCCCGCAGGCTGCTGCGTTCTCCCGTCGCAAAAGAAAGGCAAAGTCTGAGAGGCTAAATGAAAGTTCATGGTGAACCCTGCCGATGTTCAAAAGTGTCTCTCTGTTGTAATGTACTGCGTGAGTGTGTTGAATGTCCAACATGAACAATAAAATAGAGAAAAATAGAAAAAAATGGGAGAGTGTCACAGAGACGTCTGCCATGGAGGGCGCCATCTTTGATCTTAGTATATGGCCACCCCCGCCCTGGTCACTCTCCGGCCACCCCCTGGCCATCTAGACATTTCAGGTATCAATTTATGTGAGTAATGGTCTCACCTTGGCCACCCCAAAGAAGCATTTGGTAGTATACCTCACACTGCTCTATGTTCTCCATGCTCTATGTTCTGTGTTCACCTACTTTGCAGAAACTTGCTGTAAGCCAAGTCGTGGACTATTAATTGCAAGTTAAGACAGTTAGGTCATTGTTCTCCTTATCTTTTGCCATATTGAATAAGCAATGTACATTCTGGTAATACTGAGCCGCTGCTTTGACTGTGCTCAATAACAGTGGGATATAAATGCTGCAGGTGCCCAGGAAGATGAAAAAGATAAGCCTGCAGCTGATATTGCAATACACTATAATATTACTATTTGTGGAAATTTCACGAGCTCGACCTGTGGCAGCAAACAAAATTCAAAGAGCCTCGGCGACGCAGCGACAAAAAGCTATTAGTGTTTTGAACATGGAGAACGGGAAGCGCAAAGGGAAGCTGTGAATGTTATTAACTCCCCAAGAAGGATGAGACCAGATGATTATAGTGTGAAACTAAATCAAATGTATGACAGAAGGAGACGGAGCGCAAGGAGAAAAACGTGCAACATATTTGTAGAAATCTTGTGATTTTGCACCCGAGCAGCAGCAGAATGTTAAACTCCACTCAGGACCACATGCTAATCATGCTAATCACTGGCAGATGGTGATAAAGACATTTAGCACTTTTATTGGCAAACATCTAAGATCACACCATTTATGCTGGGACCAGGAAAGACTGATTTATCTATTTCTTTTTGTTCTATCTATTTGGGGATGTCCAGCCTTTCTCCATTGCTTTGTTAAACAGGATGTCCTGAAACAAAAGGAACATCACTTGCAAGTCCAGCATCAACATAAGCCCTTCTCAGAACCTGCGCACATCCTTTAAAGACCCGACCGTGATAAGTGAATTTGCGCAAATATATATATTAATAGATATAATATATATAATAGATGGAATATGTTCATAGTTAGAGCATAGAAAACGTGTTTACAACCTTCTAAATACGGTTTGTCACATGATTAGAGCCCTCTAGAAATGAAATAACACCCCTATAGTCACCTTTACACTCCTATTACCCAATATAGGAGACATAATAAGAGAAAATAAGACATATTATAGACTCACACGTGTTAGCATTGGGGAAGTTTCTTACTGTTCTTTTTTTACTTCCTGTTCTGTACAGTACTTCATGCAGTGGCTATTGTCTCTTCTGAATGTCTTATCTTTGTATTTTACTGCATTTGGACATTTTTATGCCTGAAAATGCTTCATTTAGGCTGAAAATACAAAAAAATGTGCTTAAATATGCATATTTTTGAACAAATAATAGGCTGTAGGCCGCACGGTGGCCTAGTGGTTAGCATGTTGGCCACACAGTGGGGAAGACCTGGGTTGGAATCTCCGTTGGGCATTTCTGTGTGGAGTTTGCATGTTCTCCCCGTGTGTGTGTGTGTTTTCCGGGTACTCCGGTTTCCTCCCACATTCCAAAAACATGCATGTTAGCTTCATTGGAGACTCTAAGTTGTCCATAGGTATGAATGTGAGTGTTTGTCTATATGTGCCCTGCCATTGGCTGGACAACAGTCCAGGGTGTACCCCGCCTGTCGCCCGAGGTCAGCTGGGATAGGCTCCAGCATGCCCTCGTGACCCTAATGAGGACAAGTGGCATAGAACATGGATGGATGGGTAACAGGCTGCAGTTAACGCAACGACCTTTCACAATTCCTAGGTAAACTAAATGAGTTTTGGTGTTGTGGCATTCAAAGGAGTCAGTCACTTGTGACTCGCACGTACAATACATATCAACGATTAGCAGTAATGGCTGAGCGGGGAGAGGGTGGGATCTATTTTGTGGAAACGTTAGCGCCCCCATGCAGTACACAGGTAGAAAGCTTGGTATCTTTTCACTTGCGTTTCGAGAGGAAAGTAGTCTAAATCACACGGCCTTACTTAAAGACATCTAAGCTACACAGACTTTCCAACAACAACCTTTGTAACCCTGCAAAGGAAAGTCTTTCTCCGAGAGCAGTTAGCACTTTACTGCTTTTTGCTGCACCCATTGGTTGAGGCTCATTTGGGTTTTCACACCCCAATAGTATGACCGAGCAGAGAAATGCTCAGAAATGCCACTTGTGTGCTAAAGTGGAGATGGATTCTTTTATGCTAATTTGCTGTTGCGGATCTTTCAGCCACCCACTGCCCCGGTGCTCCTGTGTTGTTGAGGTTGCACATCAAACTATGATTACAAGGTGTAAGCCTTTATTACAGCCCTCACCTCTTCCACACACTGGGTCAGGAACAGCTGTAAACACAGAGCTTCTGATAGGCTGGAATCCGGCAGGGAGATTTGGAGGTCGTTTCTCATATTGGAAAATAATGGGACAGATAGTGAAAAGCCACGGCGCATTGTCGCAGGAGCCACAATAGTTATGCTTCTTGTGCTGGGATATAATTACCGGCATTCAGAGCCCGTCTGTCGCATCATAAGCAAGCAGGAACCACTGGAGAGCATCTGTCAATGCAATGTCGCATGATCAAAGCCGGAGCCTGAGACGTGCAGGCGTGGTGTGCACGCTCACGTACATACGCAGGCAAAACATGGCCAGGTAAACACTGCCACTGCTCATTTGCATCACTGGAGCAGACCCACCGAGAGAAAACACAGCCAATAAATGACAAACAGCAGCACAATCGCTTCTGCTTTGGAGAGAAAACACATGATAGGGAGGCGGATTAGAGCATCAGTAGGCGAAGGAGAGGAAGCGCAGTGATTAGCAGCGGCAGTGTCTTTGTCCAGCAACAAGTTAAAGATGAGGTCCGCTTCCACTCCTCGACATGTCCTTTTAAAAAGTGGTCCAATCTCAGCTCTAGTGTGCATAAATAGATCCGTAATTGCTTATTACAATACAATTAGGCCAAAGGAGATGAGGGAAGGAAACATGCTTAGTGCAAATGTGGAGTGACAGGCCCAAGCAAGCAGACAGGATTACAGTAGCCATTTGCACACGGCCAGAAAATGAGAGCGATAAGAGCGAGAGACAATGAGGGAGAGAGGGAGAGAGAGAGAGATGGGGGAGGGTGAAGGCTGTCAAGCACAGGGCAGAAGCTAATGACAACTCTGGCTTCAACTAGCACAGACGTCTTTGAAGCAGCGTTCTGATCAGAGCTGTGATTGCCACTGCTGCAGGGCCACCAGTCCTACATTAACCTACACTAACAGCGACTCACTCAAAGTCACACGCCGCTCCAAACCACCTGCGGATCGCCCCCCCGAGTAAGTCAGGGACACACGTGTTTGCATATGGCCTTGCTAGAACGCCGACAGGCAGGCTGAACATGGGGCCAGTTAGACGTGATTAGCTGCACTTCCCTCCTCAGCCCACAACTCTTATGAAGATTGATAGAAGCAGCTTAGAGCTGATTATACGGCCCTGGAGAGGCATGGGCCCGCACCCAAACTGCACATTCACGCTGCATTCGCAATCAGAGCAGCATGCCATCACCAGGCACGGGCAAGGCACTGAGCAGACCTTTCAGTACTACGTGTAAATGTGAAACTGGTACATGCCAGGCCTTACAGTACTACGTGTAAATGTGAAACTGGTACATGCCAGGCCTTACAGTACTACGTGTAAATGTGAAACTGGTACATGCCAGGCCTTACAGTACTACGTGTAAATGTGAAAGCCACCATGCCAGCAGTGGTCTGAGGAGCTTTAGACAAACATGAATGTTATGCTAATTAGATGCTATCTTGTGGACGAATGTGGGACATTGGAGAGAGCACGCTGCAGCAAATTGAATAACATTTCCTAAATGATTGATTGTGAAGCAGCCTGAATATTGAAAGATTGTGAGACACAGCGAGGCTTCACCATGTGGAGATGGGAACACGGTGGATACTGAAATGATCAAGCTCCTTTTGACTCCATCCTGACCTGCCAGAAACATTCAAATAAGTGCTTTAACATTCGTAGAATTGAATTGAACAGGATATATTTATTTGGATGGAGAGGGAAAGCAAATTTGCTGAGAGTTGAATGATCATGATATTACCTCCACCTCTTTGTTTTCACCCGACAGTGGTGGGGGGTGCATTTACAACCTGAACCTTCAGTGGGGACCAAATTCACCTGTTAATACCACCACCATCACCTAACAATCACACAAACATCAGTAACTCACAACAACACAATAAAACAATGTGGGGTATTACGCAACTGGGGGTAAATACACCGCATCCCTTTCAGGTCCTATAGGGAACACATTTACAGTAACGCACACCATCTTATTTCCAGTATGTCGCATATGTCGTATTTTCCCTTTTTATGTCTACTATATTGGGTAATAGGAGTGTAAAGGTGACTATAGGGGTGTTATTAATAGAATTAATAACTAATTAATAGACTAAATTGATAATAGACTTAATATTCAAGATTCAAGAGAGTTTTATTGTCATGTGCATAGTAAAACAGCAGTTATACCATGCAATGAAAATCTTATTCTGTTCATTCTCCCAAGAAAAGAAAGAAAACAAATGAAAGAATAAGAACATAAGAAACATAAACACATAAACATATATACCAATAAATTAAGCAACAACAACAGAAGAGACATTAATACAAATAAATAATACAAATAAATAAATAAATAAATAATACAAATAAATAAATAAAGTGCTATGGGTGTGTGCGTGTGTTGCGTGCGGCGTGTGCGAGTGCTTCGTTGAGAAGCCTGATGGCCTGTGGGTAAAAGCTGTTTGCCAGCCTTGTGGTCCTGGACTTCAAACTCCTGTAGCGTCTGCCTGACAGTAGGAGTGTGAATAATGAGTGTTGTGGATGTGTGCTGTCCTTGATGAGGTTGTGTGTTCTGCGTAGGACTCTAGTTTTATAAATGTCTTGCAGTGAGGGGAGGGCTGCCCCAACCATGTTCTGTGAGGTCTTGATCACCTGCTGGAGTGCCTTCCTATCACGTGTTGTACAGTTACCGTACCAAACAGTGATGGAGGCGGTAAGGACACTTTAGATAGTGCATCTGTAGAAGCAACTCAGGATTGTGGTGGACATGCCAAATTTCCTCAGTCTTCTCAGGAAGTACAGTCTCCTTTGGGACTTCTTCAGAATTTGTTGGGTGTTGTGAGACCAGGTGAGGTCCTCGCTGATGTGTGTGCCAAGGAACTTGAAGGTTTTCACCCTCTCCACCTCAGTCTCATCAATAAACAGGGGTCTATGCGGCTCCTTTTCCCTTGTTCTTGGGTCGATGATCATCTCTTTAGTCTTATCTGTATTGAGAAGGAGATTGTTATCACGACACCAAGCTATGAGGTCCTCCACCTCTCTTCTGTATGATGTTTCAACACCACCAGTGATCAGTCCGAGGACTGTAGTGTCATCCGCAAATTTAATGATGCTGGTGTTGTTCTGGGAGGCCACGCAATCGTAGGTGAAGAGCGTGTAGAGGAGTGGACTCAGCACACACCCCTGTGGGGTCCCAGTGCTCACAATTCTTGAGCTGGATGTGCGGTTGTGGACTCTGACTGACTGGGGTCTGCCTGTGAGAAAGTTAAACACCCAGTTACAGAGGGTATATAACCCCACTGCCCATCCCAAGACCCCACTATCCATCCCATAACCCCACTATCCATCCCATAACCCCACTATCCATCCCATAACCCCACTGCCCATCCCATAACCCCACTGCCCATCCCATAACCCCACTATCCATCCCATAACCCCACTGCCCATCCCATAACCCCACTGCCCATCCCATAACCCCACTGCCCATCCCATAACCCCACTGCCCATCCCAAGACCCCACTATCCATCCCATAACCCCACTACCCATCCCATTACCGCACTGCCCATCCCATAACCCCACTATCCATCCCATAACCCCACTATCCATCCCATTACTGCACTGCCCATCCCATAACCCCACTATCCATCCCATAACCCCACTGCCCATCCCATAACCCCACTATCCATCCCATAAGCCCACCCCCACCATGGGCCGGTCCATCCAAGACATCCAGGTGTATTTGAAGACACTGTGATGAGAGACTGAGGCTCATTGTTGTGTCAATCATCCACAAGCATCACCTCATGTTGCAGCATGATAATGCACGGCCCCATGTTCAAGAATCTCCACACAATTCCTGGAAGCTGAAAAAACATGCCAGCATACTCAGCCCACATACCAAGCCCACGTGTCACCCATTCGGCATGTTTGGGATGTGCTGGATGAGTCACAGCAGATACTGACTGTTTTTCAGACCTCCAAATGCACATTAAAATGCACATTTTGGAGTGACCTTTTATTGTGGCCAGCCTCATGAACGCCTGTGACTAATCAGCATCTTGATATGCCACACCTGTGAGGTGGATGGATGATGAATGAGATGAATTAAGATGAATTAAAATGAGTTTGTTTGAGAAAATTGGGCCTTTTGTGTACACAGAAAACGTTTTACATCTTTGAGTTCAGCTCATGAAAAATGGGTGTTGCGCTGATATTTTTGCTGAGTGTAAGAGCAAACATAGCCTGTCACCTTTCTTGTAGCCAAAGCAGATAAGGAATCGGTGAGAATGATGAAGTGCTATTGTTGTATTTCCTGTTGCAGGGTGGAGGTGGCTTAGCACAGGCAACAGAGGAGGTTCCATGTACACACTATATGTTTCGAATGGGAAAACACACCAGTCAAACATGTATTAATGAGGAACAATATTGACAGTGGGCTGGGGGGATATTATAAAACAGAAATATGACAGCAGATCACCGTGCTCTAAATCTCTGCTGCCTCCACAACGCGACTTGAGTGGCAGCATTTTCAATAAGATGACGCTCTCTTCCATGACGCCTGATATTGATAGCAAAAGTTGATTTTCAACTTTTACGCTCAGTGACAGTAAGCTCCAGAGGAGAAAAGAATGGGATTTTAAGTTCCAATTACATTAATGGCTTTTTGACAGGCACTCCAACAATGCACCTTTAACATTCTCCTTGTGTGTCTCTCTTTCTTTCTCTCTCTGATCAACACACACACACACACACACACACACACACACACACACACACTTTGGGAACACAATGCAGCTAATGATCCTGGATCTTGCATCTCTGCAACTGTGTCTGTGTGAGTGACACAAGCACAAAGGCAGGAGGAGGAGATAAACACACCACAGATAAACAGGGGAGGGTAAAGTCACATAATAAAACAATACCTTTCTTTTCTGTTCTTTTCTTTTTTACCAAAATGATGACAAAAATGTTCATCAAAAACACAATCACACAAAAAGCCAGCTCTGAGAGTAATTTGTTTTTCTAAATTCCCATATATTTGATGCGATATGGAAAGAGTATCAGCAAGCACTTGAATCGGACAGGCTAGCAGGACACACACAGGCAGCAGCATCATTGTTTTTCAGCGTAAAAGCAGCCAAAATTGACTAACCCATCCCAACCCAGTTAATCATTTCTACGTAAAACAAACTTCAGGCAAGTGTCAAGATGATGGAAGCACAATTTATTGTACTACAAAGTTAATTATGTGGATCATTGTGTTCCAAAAATAAACGGTTAAGTGCACATCATTATGCATGACAACCAAGGTCATCAATCATTCAGCATCCTCACAAACATGATTTCATCTTGCCTTCAGCAGCGTTGGGGGATTTTACACCACTTTTCTTGCAGCAGTTCACCTTCAGCACTAGCGGGCTACGCAAGTCCACATCACAAAACTATTTGGGACAGCACAGCATGGTGGTTTCCATGCATTCACTTGCAGTGGAACCTCGGGTAGCATACGCTACACTTGGCAAATTTTTCAACAAAAACTTAAAATATTGCCTCATTTTTGCATGCATTTCCCAGTTAGCATACAATACGGTACAAACAAAACATCCCTGTTAGCAGCCTATTGGCATGCTACCAAATGGTAACAGGGACCAGAAGTCTGCTATGTCGCCTTTGTTGTCAATGCTCTCTGCATGTAAAACTATGAAAATGTGTTTTGTGTTAACATTTTTGACTTTCTGGAACAAATAACTGATGTAAACCAGAAAAGCTGCACTCTCTTTGTGGTTACCTGCCACTAATACAAATAGATTTGAATCTACCTCATAAACACATTATGATGGGACTGCCTGTGAATGTAGCTTGTCGTTACGATTCCGTACAGTAGATGGCAGCATAACACACCTCATATGGACCTGCTCTTCCAGAGAATAAGAAGACGTATACGAAGACACTGCACAACCCGACTGGACTTGAAATGGACCTTGTTACGCAGCTCGGAATCAGCCTTGAAATGAGCTTATTATCCTTCCAATGTCAAACCCTCTAACGTCATTTCCAAGCTATTAGCACCTGGCGGTCAAACTACTACAGTTCCAAAAGGTTTGGAGGAAAATTAGGACAAGGGACCAGTCTTCATTTGGTTGGCAATTTCATAACTCATGAAAACAAATGCATGTTGATAAGACCTATGATGACAGTTTCATCAGCAAATCATTCACATCCATAGTGGCACAAAAGTACAAAAGACACGAAGGAAGGTCGGTGCGGAAAGTGGTGGACACACATGAAGTGTGACCAGGATGCACAGGTACTTTACTTCCGTTATTCCGGTGTTTTTCTCGTAGCATCCCCATAAGTACAAACATTTCAAAGCTAGAATGACGTTTATGCCTTTGTTTTCAATAAAACTAACATGAATACATTTAGAACATCTTTCAAATTCATATTTACAGCATTTTATGAGATTTAAAAACAATTTTAGATATTTGAAGGATTTACATCCCAATGATACCTTGGGAATGAAACGACGTGTGTCATTTCTGTTGACTAAAACGTTAAGAAACTCAGCTGACTTGAGCTAGACTAAAACTAAAATCCACCCTTGTATTGCAACCTCCGGGTTGAAAATGAGGTCCTGGCCCAGTTGGAGGAGTTCAAGTACCTCAGGGTCTTGTTCACGAGTGAAGGAAGGTCGACAGGCGGATCGGCGCAGCGTCTGCAGTAATGCGGTCGCTGTACCAGACCGCTCTGGTGAAGAGAGAGCTGAGCAGGAAGGCAAAGCTCTCAACTTATCGGTCGTGAGCGTTCCCACCCTCACCTATGTCATGAGTGTCGGGTCGTGACGGAAGGAATGAGATTGTGGATACAAGCGGCTAAATTCCCCCTAAGAGGTAGGGCGAGGAGCTCGGAGTAGAGCTGCTGTTCCTTCACATGGGGAGAAGCCAGTCGAGGTCCAGAAACCATCTAGTCCAGAAACCTCCCTGGTGAGGTGTTCCGGGCACGCCCGGCCGGGAGAAGGCCCCGGGGCAGACCGAGGACACGCTGGAGGGATTATGTGGCCGGGGGACTGGGAAGTCTGGACTTCCCTACCAAGAATTCTGCCCCCGAGACCCGGACCGGATATACGGAAAAAAAATGGATGGATGGACAAAAGTAAAATACATTTTAATAAATAAAAAAAAAGAAATAGGACATGAGAGTCACTAAAGTTGTGGATTGATAAGATGGTACAGGATGACTAGAGAGTGACTGATCGATTGGCTCAGTTGGCTGATTGATGTCATCTGGTTCCACAATTTGGCGCCACCAATCCAAATAGCAGCAGAATTCATTTGAATAGCTGAAGGTATTCATGCAAAGACAGAGATGTTCCAAAAGCAAGGTTCCACTGTGTTACCATTTCATTCGCATCCTCTAAAAGTCATTTCATGTGCGTGTGTGTGCCTGTGTGTGTGTTACATGATTGTGTCCTGCCAGTGTCTTTTTGGCACAGGGGTTTTAGCGGCCTCAGCCAAAAGCTGGGGTCAACCTAATTGATGTAATGAATGCTCATCAAGTTGAGTGTTTACTGAACTGAAAGCAAAGTCTCAGGAGCTGAAGCGGGAGGGCATGAAGCACTTGGTTTTTCTGTCATGCTTCACAGGAATCCAGAAATGAGTGGAATAATTCACAGCTCTTCAGAACGCTCAGAATAACTCAGCAGCAAGGCTCAACTCCTCCAAGGTCTTTCACCGTGGTGTGGCTCCATTCACCCCCATGACCAGGGTCCAGTTACAAGGACACCCCTCCCACCAAACAAAATCATTGAGCAGCCGGTGATGCATGAAAGAGCAGACCCAATCCGCGGGGCTGGGTGTCATGTAAAAGTACGTGTTTACACCACGATTGTCTGCGTGTGGCAATGCTTGCGCGCGTGTAGCATCCAAGCTAGCACTGTCAGCAGGTGACTGGAGAATACGGCACACAGAATCTCCACTTTCAGGGGCTTGAAGAGATTTTGAGCTCTCTTCTCTGGAATTAAATAAACACCTTGTGGGCTAGTGGAGGACACAGCTGGGGAGTGAACGGACCCGAAAATGCCTCGCTCCAAAAACAATCTCCCAATCTTCTATCTATGCCCCCTGGGCAGTGTTAGAGCCCAACAAAATTCTCTTCCTCCACTTGTTGTGTCTGTTTCATTTCCTCCAAGAAAGAGAAATGGCTTGAAACATTTCGTCATATGAAAGTAGCACGTTAGACACTGCAGCCTTTTTCTTTGGCGAGCTCCAGTCCTACTCCTTCAAGGATGTGCTGTCCAAAGAAGCTGAAGACTATTGCTGGGTGTTCAAGCAGCTCTTCCACATCACATGTATCACACCACTGACACTGACAGATTCCCACACACAATCCACATGTGAATTTTGCCCATCATCCAAATCCTTATGTGAAACATGAACACGTCTTTCTCTTTTCTCTGCGCTCTAAAGAGAGAAAAACAGTTGCATGAGGGCACTAACAATGCACGTCATGCGCCTATTTTGACTAGAAAGCCCTGGTTTTCTATCCATGTAAGAGCTGCCTTCATGATAACATGTCATACTTACACTATTTTTCCCTATTTCCATCATTTCAAACATTACTGGAACTTCCTTCTTGGGTGCGTTGATTGGCCGTAGCAACATGGTGTCACCAATGTAAATACAACATTGGGGGTGTTTTTTGAGGGCTTTTTTGGGGGCTTTATAGTCAAAATAGGCGTGTCCTGTTATGTGCATTGTTAGCTCCCACATGCTAGCTGTTTTTCTCTCTTTAGAGCACACGGAAAAGGGAAGGAACTGTGTGTGGATGATGGGCATAATTTTTTAAAAAGTGCAAAAAAGTCTTTTAACAAGCTGCTGGGATGCAATTTCAACACCCATCCTGGACTCAGGCCAGCTGCCACACCTACACTTCACTCTCCAGCTTAAGCTGGACGGTGGGCGTGACCCCAACACCAGCTGTCATTCACTGCTGACCTCCAGAAAGGTGCAGATGAAACGCGTCCATGAGTGGTGAGTGCCTCACCTGCCTTTTGCTGACAGCTCAGCATTTGAAAGAGCAATACAGGATCAACAAAGGGTCACAGCTTCATCGGATGGCCTCGTTTCTTGTTTGCCTCTGGCCTGGCCGAGACACGGGAGCTGATGGTACTTCATGTCGGAATTGCCGGGTCGCACATCACGTCACGTCCTGTTGATGGGATGCAGGCAAGCGCATTCGTTCTGTTCTTGCATGTGGAAATCATTCAAATAAGGATTCTGGAAAAAGATGGTGCATCGTAAAGGAAAAAGTTTAAGAAATAAACAACAAAAAAAATTGCTGAGAAAGGTCTCGCTTATTGATTGGTGTCAAGTACCAACACGCACATTTATACTAAAGCAAAAAGTTGAATCGTTGTTGGCGCGCACTCATGAAAATATGAAAGAATTTCCTCACAATAGGAGATTATTCATTCCTAATTCCCTCATACCGCTTCATTGACCCAACAGCCTGAGCAGCCAGGACATTGAGGGGATCCGGTTTGGTGGCTGCAGGATTGGGTCTCTGCTTTTTGCAGATGATGTGGTTCTGCTGGCTTCATGTAGTCGTGACCTTCAACTCTCACTGGATCGCTTCTCAGCCGAGTGTGAAGTGGCCGGGATGAGAATCGGCACCTCCAAGTCAGAGTCCATGGTTCTCGCCCGGAAAAGGGTGGAGTGCCATCTCCGGGTCGAGAATGAGATCTTGCCCCAAGTGGAGGAGTTGAAGTACCTTGTGGTCTTGTTCACCAGTGGAACACGAGATGGAGAGGAGGATTGGTGTGGCGTCTGCAGTGATGCGGACTCTGCATCGGTCCGTTGTGGGGAAGAGGGAGTTGAGCTCGGTACAAGCGGCCGAAATGAGTTTTCTCCGTAGAGTGGCTAGACTCTCCCTTACAGATAAGGTGAGAAGTACTGTCATCCGGGAGAGACTCGGAGCTGCTCTTTGGCATTGAGAGGAGCCAGATGGGGTGGGTTGGGCATCTGGTCAGGATGCCTCCCAGGGGAGGTGTTCAGGGCACGTCTGACTAGTAAGAGGCCTCGGGGAAGACCCAGGCCAGCTGAGAGGCCTGGGTCAGGATCTGGGTCGGGATCCACCAGGAGGAGCTGGACGAAGTAGCTGAGCAGAGGGAAGTCTGGGCTTCCCTGCTGAGGCTGCTGCCTCCGCGACCCAATCTCGGATAAGCGGTAGAAGATGGATGGATGGATGGATGGATGGATGGATGGATGGATGGATGGATGGATGGATGGATGGATGGATGGATGGATGCATGGATGGATGGATGGATGGATGGATGGATGGATGGATGGATGGATGGATGGATGGATGGATGGATGGATGGATGGATGCATGGATGGATGGATGGATGGAAGGATGGATGGATGGATGGATGAATGCATGGATGGATGGATGGATGGAAGGATGGATGGACGGAAGGATGGATGGATCAACCTAAACGAGGGGTGTCCAAACTTTTCCCCAAAGGGCCACATAATGAAAAATGAAAGGTTGCAACTTTGGCACTTGGACATTTAGTAAAGCGACACATGCAGATATGCTAACAAGTTATGTATGGTAGATTTCATCTCAGCTTGTCACATCTGTGAAAAGAGATTTGTAATATTCATTTCACCCTCAGCTTTTTGTCCACATTTTTGCTGTTGTTTTTTTTAATATTTGAACTTTCTTTTAAAATATAAAGACTTTATTCCCATAATATCAGAACTTTTTCTCTAACCTAATTTTCCAAATATTACTTTATTTTGTTTTGTTTGTGTTTCACATTACAACTTTTTAAAAAGTCTTGGATAATTATTATTATTAGTACCAATTTATTCTTGTACAACTGCAACTTTGTTCTCATTTCAACATGACTTTTTTCTCTAAATATTTTGACTTTATTCTTGTAAATGAAAGCTGTTTTTTCATTTGTGCTGCTGCGAGTTTTTTTTGCAACTAATTCAACTTTGTTCTTGTACATTTTCTCTGTGTAATGATGACTTTAGTATTTGGACTTGATTCTCCTAGGTCAGCATGATTTATGAACGATTATATGTTGGATCAACCGTGCTAGTCAAGCCGTGAAAGCGGGAGTGCGATGTGGCGAGGGAAGGGTGTACACTGAGAATGCCAACCAGGGTGTACTGACTACGCCAGCTTCCACTCCACACTGAAAATACTTGAATTCCTGAGAGTTCCACACCTTTTGATCTGTGGTCAGTTTCAGTCAGATGTTGAACTGCTCAGACTCATCCTAAGAACATTAGCATTGGAGTCACAAAGTGAGCGTTTTATATTTGCAAGGACGAGACAGACTGGACTGTCTCCTGTGAGTTCAGTCATTAAAGCAATGGCCGCCACAGTGCTCTCTTTTTTTTTCCTCTGCACAGTCTTAACATCCAGCAATTTTAAACCAAATGAGAATGAAGCCCCAATTTTACAGGGTCATAAAAGCTTATCAGAGCTTTGGAGATGCATTGGTCTGACGCCCCCCCCCCCCCCCCCCAGAACACACCTTTACTTCTTCGATTCTGGGAGAAAAATGATCCCTTTTGTCCAGCAAATATTTTGACCTTTACAAAACGGAGCTTGAGAGGCGGCACGGTTATTGCGGAGGATCAACTATCCTTATTTATGAATTCACAGCTTCTTTGTCACCTTTTGCTTGGCTCAACTTCCTGGGCCAGGCGGGGCAGCATCGTTTGCATAAACGCACATGGCAGGTGAACACACAGCAGTCAGACCAACTAATAAGACTCATGCAGCTTGCCTGTGACAAGTGGCTTTGCATTGGATCAAATTGTAATTCCAAATAAATGAAAGCATTAGCATTACTGCTAGTTGGAGTTTAGCGTCTGAATGGACGCGTGCACACAAGAGCACCAACGTAAACATCAACAGTCGCATGTGAAATAGGAGGTGTTGGGAGAGTGTGTCCAATTAGCGTGCACACTCGCCGTGGGAGCTTTGGCCAGGGGCCATGTTCCAGATTTGGGGGAGTTCCAGGTGTTACTCAGCAGCGTTGTAAAGCTAATCAATCCTGCATCGGCGGTCGTGCTTCTGTTCTTCCCTGACACGCAGCAAAACTCATCTCAACCCAACAAAGCAGTTATTTCTTTCTGTGGAAATCAAATAATCATGGAAAAAGAATTGGTTGTCATCTTTAGGAAAAAATATCATGTCTCTTTCTTCACGTCTTCCCGCAGGGTCATTTGCGATATTTAATTTGCCAAAGTGTCTTCCTCGTGAATTTCATTTCCTCGTGCATATGAAATGTGATAATTAGTGTGAAATTCATCAAGATAATTCTATTAGCATGGCATGCAGGACAAAAGGTTCTAACAGCATATACTTGTCTTCATCTTGCCAAGTGCAAAATAGGAAGGTCAGACTTTCATCTATTAACAAACAACTTTATTGATCAAATATGAACTAACACTCACGGCTGCTGCTGACTTCACACTGCAGCTCTTGGGTGGCATACATTTTTGGATTTCTTTCCCGTATGTACAGAATTGATCCCAAGAGTGTCGTTCATCCCATAAAGTGTGATGAGACTGAGATTTGGCGGAACGTATGCGTTCCTCATGAATCCATTTCAGAAGGTCCAACTCAAACTGAAAGCTACTTTTCACTGAATCCATTTTCCCCTTAAGAAGTCATGCAAGTCCGACTCGTCCGTTCCCGACACCCAAACATGATTTTTTTTTATAGAAATGCCTCGAAATCTCGTCACTGACTGAGGATGGAACCAGCAACCCTCAGGCTGGGAGTCAGCCACTCTACATGCACGGGATGAGCAGACTGTTACGTGCAATGTCACATTCATTTCCACCAACAGGGGGCAACATGAAATTGCGCATTCATTTTTAATGGGAAAAAATGTCAGAGAAAACATTGAAGTTTGGATAGCCTACATGTCCGGAATGAGTGCAACATTTTGATGTTGGAATGTGGGAGGAGTTAGCGCGCCTAAATATGTATAAATATGTTGAACGCTGAACCAGCAACCATCAGTTCACATCACCCTATAGACCAGGGGTGTCGAAACTTTGACTGCAAAGGTTACAAAGAATTAGTCAAACTCTTCTGTATTTACTATAGATTGAAAGAAAAAGCTTTGTTTTATTATGTGTTATTAGTATACACACTTCAGCGTCTTCGGCCATAAATGGCCCCAGGCCGCACTTTGGACACCCCTGAATGTTACAGTAAGGGAAATGTACAACTATTTTCCACTTTCCACATTTCCAATTGTCAGCCAAATTGTGAAATGACAGCAAACGTGGGAATTGAAGGAATGAGCTGAACATTTATGATGTGACACCATTCCAACGTCCACGTATGCTTTCTGATGTTTTTCACACTTTGGCATGGAATCATTGGATCTTTAGGAATGAAATGTGGTGTCTTATTAGTAAGTATTCCCTTGTTGGAAGATACTGTATGTGCCAGCTGGACTGGTACCGATACAACATATCACGTAGTGTATGCGTATCACACACACACACACATACACACACACACACACACAGGCTGTGCTGGGCTGCCAACCGTAGGCAGTGTAGACGTGTAGAAAACAGGCTTAGACACACACTTGTACATGAAAAGCCTTCTTTTCCATGCGCTCATCCTTCTTTGTTCTGCATAAATGCCAATTACATAATTCTCTCTGGCATGCAAATCAGATTAGACGGGGCCATGGCAGATCACCTATACCGCGCTCAGTCTCCAGCTGCCTCCAAATCCTCAAGACAAGAGCTTTTTGGGACACCACACGTCCATGCGTTTAGCTAATTGTCTTTTTATTCAAGATGCAACAAAGTTAATACCTGTCGTCATTGCAAAATCCATCATCATAAAAGAGGTGATTTTGACAGCATTGGCAGGTCTTCCAGGTGCGGGCATTAAAGACGATTCTAGCGCAGGAAGATGTGCTCAGGGTACATCACACGGTATTGAATAATATCAAGGGTATTATCAAATGTTCGAGGTGTCTGCGAGTATACATGACGTATGATATCAGGGGCATATTTGTATTCTGGGAGGAGATGCTGACATTCAGCTCGTGGGCACCGATGCCCAGAATCAGGCCGGGGAACGGAACCAATGCAAATTAGCAAAGTCAAGAAAAGTAACACTTTGCTGCTGGCGCTAGGAATTCATCAGCAAAATGATGCAGCGGTGCACGCGGGCAAAAATACAAAAAATGGGCTCTTGGTGTGCTCTCCTGTGTGTGTGTGTGTGTGTGTGTGTGTGTGTGTGTGTGTGTGTGTACTCTGATGATGCATACTGTATGAGTGTACAACTGTACATTCATTTCTTACTTTCAACATGCAGAAATATCAGGATGAATAATAAAAATAATGCAGTAAGATAACATGTTATCAATATTTAAGTTCACCTGAAATGTCAGGCCCCTGTGGGATTGAGTTTGACACCCCCGCCATAATGACGTGCACGGTGTGGCTACACTCAAAAAGAAGAGATGTAGATAGTGGAGGATAGATTGAGAATGAAAAGTAAATAGAAAAATGTTCCAAGTACAAATCATTTCTCAATGACTCCTCTGAGGGCCCATAATTTGCTGTTTACTAACAATCTTGTGGAAAAATCAATAAAGGAAAGAGTTTTAAGAGAGCGCAGTAAACTGCTGGAAACACTAAATTGCACTGACAACAACCCTCACTGCTTCCCTTTCACTCACCCAAACTCTGCCAGCTTCTCACTTGTCACTTCTCACACCCACCCGCCTCTTCTCAACGTTACTACTTACTACTACTTACTACTACCACTGCTACTACTCATCCACCCATTTTACTACTACTACTACTCATCCATGCATCCATTTTACTACTACTAATACGTACTCATCCATCCATGTCACTGTTACAATAGAGGCATGGCTGTGCCCGGCATGGCATTATGATTATTATGATTATGATAACTATTATAGTGTGTGTTGTCCTACTTTACATTGTACATGAGTACATGAGTACATGAGTACATCCTGTAGCTGTCACATCAGATGACATTATATGTCATTCCCACACATTCACCATTCACCTTTTGCATCCCCAAAAATTTGCAGAATTTTGGTCCAAAAATATATATTTTTATTCTCGACCACACACAAAAACGCTAAGTTGGTAATCATTTATAAATACAAAATATTGGCATAAAAGTGTGATTGTTCACATCGATATTGTTTTTTTTAATTTTTTTTTTTTACTTTTTACTGTTCTATCAATAATCTTAAGCGAGTACATACATATATATATATATATATATATATATATATATATATATACACACACACACACACACACACACACACACACACACATTTTAGCATTTTAAAGGAATTAGTTTAATAAGCGTGCCAGGCATAATTACTTCTTAAACAGTGCATTTCTGTATTTATGTATTTATGCAACAATGGCAGGGAGGCTGCTGGAGATCAGTCTCATCTACAGCTGCAACAATGAAGCAATTCATCCACATCTATGACCGTATTCCATTGATGGTTTTTCATGGAAAAATATCCTGTGATTTCAGCCTCTCCAATGAGAATATTGTTGAATGTCCTTCGTCACGCTTGAAAGCTGAGCTACAGTATTAAGTTTGTGTTCCAGGTAAAACACACATCAGCCTTCCCTTTGGACATTTTTGCTTCTTTTCTGATGTTGTCGTTGCTTCATATTGATTTGCTACATCTAAGTCAGGGGTGTCCAAACATTTTCCAGCTATGAGAAAAAGGCTGTTCATCAAAAGTTGAAGAGCACAGCCTTTATAAGGGAAAACGTTGGTAAAAATGTGGATTGAATGCGATTTAGTGTCGTCATAATCTCTTGATGGCAAAGGCAAAAACGCTTTCTCTCTTTGAAGGCGTTGGGATACTTGAGCCGCATAAGCAAGGCATCTATCTCGCAGCGCACCATTGCTGCTGAGGTTGACAGTCTTTAAATTTAAGAAAAACATCCTGAGGTTCAACTGGTAGACTCAAAAAAATGTCACTGGAGGACCCGAGTGGTTGTTTGTCGAGACACGGGACCATCCTCGGCCCAAGTGAAGGTTGTTACTGGTGCCGAGTGCAGTCCGATAACCATCAGCCATCTGCCACAGAAGAAACATCTTCAAAGGGCTTGTGTCCTTCAAGGTTTGGGATGTGCAGGAGAGCACCAAACATGGGACACTGAAAGGTGGTTTTGACTGGCTTTTTTAGGGGAGGGGTTGAGGGTTTTTTTGAGCTGTGGTCTTAAACTTTTGATGATCAGATGAACAGCCTATTTCACTTGAATGCTTCTTTGTTTCTCTCACTCCCATTTCTTCTTTTTGCATGTTGAAGTTCTACTTAGAAGGGAACCTCCTTAGGATGCAGCAGTGCAAAATGTACATTGTTAAGATGTGGATGAGGAGTGTATAGACTAAGCCTGCATGCTGGAATATTCCATCAGAAAGAAGTGTGGCAAGCAGGGAAACATGAGAAAGACAGACGTGTAGCGGATGTTTCCTCCAACGTGATGAGCAGTGGCTGTGCTATTCATATGCTAATACCCAATCAGGCGGCCCAATCCCAAACTATTTCCCACCACATTCTCTTTTTTTTCCCCAAGCAATCAATTTACCTTGGAGAGAGATAAATGTTTAAAGAGTCACATAAGAGGCGCGCTGAGGAAAAGGTGATATGAAGTGGCAAAAGAAAGGGGAAAAAAAGCTAGCAAGAGAAAAGAGGCAGTTGGGGAATAGCTGGATAAACACACAAGTGTGCCTAGGAAGGCTTGACCGAAGCTCATTCCCATCTAAGCTGACTTTCCTCCACTGCAGGAGGGACTTCCAACACCTTCAGCTGCAATATAAATGTTAATAGAGTTCAGGGAAGGAAAAGCAGGCATAAACAAACAAATGTGCTATTCCGTGCTTTGGGCCAGCAGGAGGGCCTGCCATTGAGCGCTAGAACCGCACATCTTCATGCACGCTCATTTGTATGTCTGTGTACGCACGTACAACACCAGTGGCAAATACAGCTTCTCATGCAAGCCCATACACCCCCAGTCCATGGACCTCCAATTTCTCTACCCCACTAAATGAGCTTCTGCAGCTGCTCCAACCATCAAATGCACACAGAACATCTCAAGCGTCACACCGCCGTCCCTCCAGCGAGGGCCACGTACTGAAAAATAAAAAGATGCCACTTTTATATTTTGTAAAGCAACACATGTAGATATGCTAACAAGTTATACATAAATATACTGCATATTTCATCTCAGCTTTGTCATAGACATATTCATATCGACTTCACTCTTCTCTTCTTCTTCTTCTACATTTTATGTCCATAATTATGACTTCATTCCCAAAACATTATGGCTTTTTCCCCATCCCAATATTCTTTTGTAACTAAAATGACATTATTTTTCCTCATAATACTACAAGTTGATTCTTTTAAAAGTGTTTTTTTCCTCCTTAGAATACAAATATTCTCTTAATATTTAGATTTTATTTTGACAAAATTAAAGCTTTTATTGCATTCATTTTTTTTTTTCCAAAAATGTCAAAATTCTTCTTGTAAATGATTAGCTTGTAACTATGACTTTATTCCCATCATATTATGACTTTATTCCTATAATATTATGACTTTATTCCCATCATATTATGACTTTATTCCTATAATATTATGACTTTATTCCCATCATATTATGACTTTATTCCTATAATATTATGACTTTATTCCTATAATATTATGACTTTATTCCCATCATATTATGACTTTATTCCTATAATATTATGACTTTATTCCCATCATATTATGACTTTATTCCCATTATATTATGACTTTAATCCTATAATATTATGACTTTATTCCTATAATATTATGACTTTATTCCCATAATATTATGACTTTATTCCTATAATATTATGACTTTATTCCCATCATATTATGACTTTATTCCTATAATATTATGACTTTATTCCTATAATATTATGACTTTATTCCCATCATATTATGACTTTATTCCTATAATATTATGACTTTATTCCCATCATATTATGACTTTATTCCTATAATATTATGACTTTATTCCTATAATATTATGACTTTATTCCCATAATATTATGACTTTATTCCCATAATATTATGACTTTATTCCCATCATATTATGACTTTATTCCCATAATATTATGACGTTATTCCCATAATATTATGACTTTATTCCCATCATATTATGACTTTATTCCTATAATATTATGACTTTATTCCCATCATATTATGACTTTATTCCTATAATATTATGACTTTATTCCCATCATATTATGACTTTATTCCTATAATATTATGACTTTATTCCTATAATATTATGACTTTATTCCCATCATATTATGACTTTATTCCTATAATATTATGACTTTATTCCCATCATATTATGACTTTATTCCCATTATATTATGACTTTAATCCTATAATATTATGACTTTATTCCTATAATATTATGACTTTATTCCCATAATATTATGACTTTATTCCTATAATATTATGACTTTATTCCCATCATATTATGACTTTATTCCTATAATATTATGACTTTATTCCTATAATATTATGACTTTATTCCCATCATATTATGACTTTATTCCTATAATATTATGACTTTATTCCCATCATATTATGACTTTATTCCTATAATATTATGACTTTATTCCTATAATATTATGACTTTATTCCCATAATATTATGACTTTATTCCCATAATATTATGACTTTATTCCCATCATATTATGACTTTATTCCCATAATATTATGACGTTATTCCCATAATATTATGACTTTATTCCCATCATATTATGACTTTATTCCTATAATATTATGACTTTATTCCCATCATATTATGACTTTATTCCTATAATATTATGACTTTATTCCCATCATATTATGACTTTATTCCTATAATATTATGACTTTATTCCTATAATATTATGACTTTATTCCCATCATATTATGACTTTATTCCTATAATATTATGACTTTATTCCCATCATATTATGACTTTATTCCCATTATATTATGACTTTATCCTATAATATTATGACTTTATTCCTATAATATTATGACTTTATTCCCATAATATTATGACTTTATTCCTATAATATTATGACTTTATTCCCATCATATTATGACTTTATTCCTATAATATTATGACTTTATTCCTATAATATTATGACTTTATTCCCATCATATTATGACTTTATTCCTATAATATTATGACTTTATTCCCATCATATTATGACTTTATTCCTATAATATTATGACTTTATTCCTATAATATTATGACTTTATTCCCATAATATTATGACTTTATTCCTATATTATGACTTTATTCCCATCATATTATGACTTTATTCCCATAATATTATGACGTTATTCCCATAATATTATGACTTTATTCCCATCATATTATGACTTTATTCCTATAATATTATGACTTTATTCCCATCATATTATGACTTTATTCCCATCATATTATGACTTTATTCCTATAATATTATGACTTTATTCCTATAATATTATGACTTTATTCCCATCATATTATGATTTTATTCCTATAATATTATGGCTTTATTCCTATAATATTATGACTTTATTCCCATCATATTATGACTTTATTCCTATAATATTATGACTTTATTCCCATCAAATTATGACTTTATTCCCATCATATTATGACTTTATTCCTATAATATTATGACTTTATTCTCATCATATTATGACTTTATTCCCATCATATTATGACTTTATTCCTATAATATTATGACTTTATTCCCATAATATTATGACTTTATTCCTATATTATGACTTTATTCCCATCATATTATGACCTTATTCCCATAATATTATGACGTTATTCCCATAATATTATGACTTTATTCCCATCATATTATGACTTTATTCCTATAATATTATGACTTTATTCCCATCATATTATGACTTTATTCCTATAATATTATGACTTTATTCCCATCATATTATGACTTTATTCCTATAATATTATGACTTTATTCCCATCATATTATGACTTTATTCCCATCATATTATGACTTTATTCCTATAATATTATGACTTTATTCCTATAATATTATGACTTTATTCCCATCATATTATGATTTTATTCCTATAATATTATGGCTTTATTCCTATAATATTATGACTTTATTCCCATCATATTATGACTTTATTCCTATAATATTATGACTTTATTCCCATCAAATTATGACTTTATTCCCATCATATTATGACTTTATTCCTATAATATTATGACTTTATTCTCATCATATTATGACTTTATTCCCATCATATTATGACTTTATTCCTATAATATTATGACTTTATTCCCATAATATTATGACTTTATTCCTATATTATGACTTTATTCCCATCATATTATGACCTTATTCCCATAATATTATGACGTTATTCCCATAATATTATGACTTTATTCCCATCATATTATGACTTTATTCCTATAATATTATGACTTTATTCCCATCATATTATGACTTTATTCCTATAATATTATGACTTTATTCCCATCATATTATGACTTTATTCCCATCATATTATGACTTTATTCCTATAATATTATGACTTTATTCTCATCATATTATGACTTTATTCCCATCATATTATGACTTTATTCCTATAATATTATGACCTTATTCCCATAATATTATGACGTTATTCCCATCATATTATGACTTTATTCCTATAATATTATGGCTTTATTCCTATAATATTATGACTTTATTCCCATCATATTATGACTTTATTCCTATAATATTATGACTTTATTCCCATAATATTATGACTTTATTCCCATCATATTATGACTTTATTCCTATAATATTATGACTTTATTCCCATAATATTATGACTTTATTCCCATCATATTATGACTTTATTCCTATAATATTATGACTTTATTCCCATAATATTATGACTTTATTCCTATATTATGACTTTATTCCCATCATATTATGACCTTATGCCCATAATATTATGACGTTATTCCCATAATATTATGACTTTATTCCCATCATATTATGACTTTATTCCTATAATATTATGACTTTATTCCCATCATATTATGACTTTATTCCTATAATATTATGGCTTTATTCCTATAATATTATGACTTTATTCCCATCATATTATGACTTTATTCCTATAATATTATGACTTTATTCCCATAACATTATGACTTTATTCCCATCATATTATGACTTTATTCCTATAATATTATGACTTTATTCTCATCATATTATGACTTTATTCCCATCATATTATGACTTTATTCCTATAATATTATGACTTTATTCCCATAATATTATGACTTTATTCCTATATTATGACTTTATTCCCATCATATTATGACCTTATTCCCATAATATTATGACGTTATTCCCATAATATTATGACTTTATTCCCATCATATTATGACTTTATTCCTATAATATTATGACTTTATTCCCATAATATTATGACTTTATTCCCATCATATTATGACTTTATTCCCATAACATTATGACTTTATTCCTATAATATTATGACTTTATTCCCATAACATTATGACTTTATTCCCATCATATTATGACTTTATTCCTATAATATTATGACTTTATTCCCATCATATTATGACTTTATTCCCATAACATTATGACTTTATTCCTATAATATTATGACTTTATTCCCATAATATTATGACTTTATTCCCATCATATTATGACTTTATTCCCATAACATTATGACTTTATTCCTATAATATTATGACTTTATTCCCATAACATTATGACTTTATTCCCATCATATTATGACTTTATTCCTATAATATTATGACTTTATTCCCATCATATTATGACTTTATTCCCATAACATTATGACTTTATTCCTATAATATTATGACTTTATTCCCATAACATTATGACTTTATTCCTATAATATTATGACTTTATTCCTATAATATTATGACTTTATTCTCATAATATTATGACTTTATTCCCATAATATTATGACTTTATTCTTATCATATTATGACTTTATTCCTATAATATTATGACTTTATTCCCATAATATTATGACTTTATTCCCATCATATTATGACTTTATTCCTATATTATGACTTTATTCCCATCATATTATGATTTTATTCCCATAACATTATGACTTTATTCCCATCATATTATGACTTTATTCCCATCATATTATGACTTTATTCCTATAATATTATGACTTTATTCCTATAATATTATGACTTTATTCCCATCATATTATGACTTTATTCCCATAATATTATGACTTTATTCCCATCATATTATGACTTTATTCCTATAATATTATGACTTTATTCCCATCATATTATGACTTTATTCCCATCATATTATGACTTTATTCCCATCATATTATGACTTTATTCCCATCATATCCCATATCCCATCATCATAAAGTCAAAGATGGCGCCCTCCGTGGCAGACGTCTCTGTGACACTCTCCCGTGTTTTTCTATTTTTTGCTATTTTATTGTTCATTTTGGACATTCAACACACTCACGCAGTACATTACAACAGAGAGACACTTTTGAACATCGGCAGGGTTCACCACGAACTTTCATTTAGCCTCTCAGACTTTGCCTTTCTTCTGCGCCGAGAGAACGCAGCAGCCTGCGGGCCTGGTGAGCTGAATACCCGGCGAGCAAAGCATCCGAGGCGTAAACGAGGCAAGCGGGCCGGCCTGCATGCTAGGCTAAAAGCTAGAGCGACGAGGCCACCGCTACCAAGCCTGCTGCTAGCCAACGTCCGCTCTCTTGAAAACAAGATGGACGAACTACGAGCAAGGATTACAGCTCAACGTGAGATCAGGGAATGCTGTGTCCTCACCTTCACAGAAACCTGGCTGACGGAGGATATACCGGACTCGGCGATCCAGTTGGAATCATTTGCTGCTTACCGGGGAGATCGGACTTTAGCGTCTGGTAAACACAGAGGTGGCGGCGTCTGTGTTTACGTAAACAAACGGTGGTGCACAGACGTACAGACGATGGAAAAGCACTGCTCGCAGGACATTGAGCTGCTGATGGTGAAATGCAGACCTTTTTATTTGCCTCGTGAGTTTAGCGCTGTGTATTTAACTGCTGTTTACATCCCACCACGAGCTAACACTGCTAACGCACTAGGCCTCCTGCATGACATCATTGATAAACACGAGACCAAACACCCAGACGCTGTATTCATTATATCTGGCGATTTCAACCACTGTAACCTCAGGACTGTCCTCCCCAAATATTACCAGCATGTGAGCTTTCCCACAAGGGAAAATAACATCCTGGACCAAGTCTACTGCAACATGAAAGGTGCTTTGAAGGCTGTTCCAAGACCCCACTTTGGAAAGGCTGACCACATCTCTATATTCCTTTATCCAACATACAGACAACTTCTTAAACAAGCTCCCCCTGTAAGTACAGCAGTTAAAGTGTGGAATGAAGAAACTGATCAAGTACTTCAGGACTGCTTTGGCTGCACAAACTGGGATGTGTTTAAAACTGCAGCGGGGAGGGAATATTGTATTGTTGATTTGGATGAATATGCTTCTGCTGTTACTGGCTACATTAGCACATGTATAGAGACTGTTACCACCACCAAGTATTACAGAAAATACCCTAACCAAAAACAGTGGATGAACTGTGATGTAAGGGCTAAGCTACGTGCTCGTTCGACTGCATTTGTCAAGGGCACCGCTGATGACTACAAAAAGGCCAGATATGACCTGAGGAGGTCCATACGAGAGGCCAAAAGACAGTACAGACAGAAGCTGGAGGGCTACTATTCCACCTCAGACCCTCGGCGCATGTGGGCGGGGCTCCAGCACATCACAGACTATCGACAGCAGAGTAGCGTAGCCACGTCCAGCCAAACCACACTTCCTGATGAGTTGAATGAGTTCTATGCCCGCTTTGACACCCAAACTCCTGATGAGCAGAGAGGGTGGCTGAACCTGGGGGCAGGGTTCTAAACAAAACAAACCCACGAAAAGCAGCAGGGCCAGACAACATCTCAGGACGTGCACTTCGGGTTTGCTCATCAGAGCTAGCTGATGTGCTTGCTGACATATTTAACCTGTCGCTTGCACAAGCATCTGTACCGACCTGCTTTAAGTCCACCACCATAGTGCCCGTACCCAAGAAGAGCAACGTGACCTGCTTGAATGACTATCGCCCTATAGCACTCACTCCTATTGTTATGAAGTGCTTTGAAAGAATAGTCATGACCCACATCAAAAAGAGCATCCCGGCGGCAACTGTGGACCCTCTACAGTTTGCATATCGCCAGAACCGGTCCACGGATGATGCAGTCAACACTGCCATCCACACAGCCCTTTCTCACCTGCAGGGCCAGGACACATATGTCAGAATGCTATTTATAGACTATAGCTCTGCTTTTAATACAGTCAGCCCCCACAAACTCACAAATAAGCTCCTCACACTTGGCCTGTCACCCTCCCTCTGTAACTGGGTGTTTAACTTTCTCACAGGCAGACCCCAGTCAGTCAGAGTCCACAACCGCACATCCAGCTCAAGAATTGTGAGCACTGGGACCCCACAGGGGTGTGTGCTGAGTCCACTCCTCTACACGCTCTTCACCTACGATTGCGTGGCCTCCCAGAACAACACCAGCATCATTAAATTTGCGGATGACACTACAGTCATCGGACTGATCACTGGTGGTGTTGAAACATCATACAGAAGAGAGGTGGCGGACCTCATAGCTTGGTGTCGTGATAACAATCTCCTTCTCAATACAGATAAGACTAAAGAGATGATCATTGACCCAAGAACAAGGGAAAAGGAGCCGCATAGACCCCTGTTTATTGATGAGACTGAGGTGGAGAGGGTGAAAACCTTCAAGTTCCTTGGCACACACATCAGCGAGGACCTCACCTGGTCTCACAACACCCAACAAATTCTGAAGAAGTCCCAAAGGAGACTGTACTTCCTGAGAAGACTGAGGAAATTTGGCATGTCCACCACAATCCTGAGTTGCTTCTACAGATGCACTATCTAAAGTGTCCTTACCGCCTCCATCACTGTTTGGTACGGTAACTGTACAACACGTGATAGGAAGGCACTCCAGCAGGTGATCAAGACCTCACAGAACATGGTTGGGGCAGCCCTCCCCTCACTGCAAGACATTTATAAAACTAGAGTCCTACGCAGAACACACAACCTCATCAAGGACAGCACACATCCACAACACTCATTATTCACACTCCTACTGTCAGGCAGACGCTACAGGAGTTTGAAGTCCAGGACCACAAGGCTGGCAAACAGCTTTTACCCACAGGCCATCAGGCTTCTCAACGAAGCACTCGCACACGCCGCACGCAACACACGCACACACTCATAGCACTTTATTTATTTATTTATTTATTTATTTATTTATTTATTTATTTGTATTATTTGCTTGTATTAATGTCTCTTCTGTTGTTGTTGCTTAATTTATTGGTATATATGTTTATGTGTTTATGTTTCTTATGTTCTTATTCTTTCTTGTGTTTCCTTTCTTTTCTTGGGAGAATGAACAGAATAAGTTTTTCATTGCATGGTATAACTGCTGTTTTACCATGCACATGACAATAAAAAAACTCTTGAATCATATTATGACTTTATTCCTATAATATTATGACTTTATTCCTATAATATTATGACTTTATTCCCATAATATTATGACTTAATTCCTATAATATTATGACTTTATTCTTATAATATTATGACTTTATTCCCATCATATTATGACTTTATTCCCATAATATTATGACTTTATTCCCATCATATTATGAATTTATTCCTATAATATTATGACTTTATTCCCATCATATTATGACTTTATTCCTATAATATTATGACTTTATTCCCATAATATTATGACTTTATTCCCATCATATTATGACTTTATTCCCATAATATTATGACATTATTCCAATAATAATAATAAACAATAATGTCTTTTCTCTGTAACTGTTTGCTACTAGAATGAAATGATTTGTTGTCAAATTACAACTTTTGTCTCTTCATATTTTGACTTCCTTCTTGCAAAATGAGTGCTGATGTTTCACGTTTTGCTGTTGTTTGTGTTTTCTTGTGGAAAGACAAGACGGTGGGGGGGTAAAGAGGGGTGGGTGGTAAACAGGCACATCTTCATTCTAATCACACAGGCAGCCTCGATGCTCCGTCCTGCCTTGTTCAAAGGCTTGGCAACCTTCAGACCAATTAGACATCACAGGGCGGCCTGCGCAGCAGCCAGCTTTCATATGAACGCCTTTCTATCCATTTTTAATCAGATATAATTTGGGATTTGAAATAAAGATCAACTTCTTCCGGCCGCACGGCGCTGAGGCGTCTGGCTGTGAGCGTGAGTGTGCACGCTCCAGCGAGTTCACGTGAATTTGCTCATCTCTCATCTACTGTACACCCACGGCCGGCTCACCTTTATCTCCCCACCCCCCGCCATCCCCACCCACCCCGTGCCAGCGCCACGGGCAGACACCCGCAGGTTGTGTAACCCCGGGCAGAGAATTTCCTGACTGACTGGTGGGCTTGTGAGTGGCAGCATGCAAAGAGCAGGAGACACGTCTGCGGGGAATCACTGACAGATGTCATTAATGAGGTCATGCTTGGAGCTGGCAGGCCCTTCAATCCAATTTCTGACCATCACACCTGCACACACATAAAGGCCTCTTGTTCCAGGCCGTGCTCCCTTGTGGCAGCCAGTAGGCAGCAGCAGCTTCACATCAACAACATCAATCAGTCCTGTGGCTGAGAAGTGTTTATTAACACAACTGCAGAAAGTTGCAGGCATTTATTTGTACACATTTATTTTGCGCAAATGAGTATTTGGGCGGAGCTAAACGGGCTGAATGTGGCTGGCTTGAAGGACAACTTCCTTAAGCCACACTCTTAGCGTATTTTTTTAAATGTTGCCCCGTTGGGCGTACATCCCCCAGTCAGTCACGGTGTGGTAAATGTACACTAGGGCTCACAAGTTTTACAACCGTCCAATTCGTGTGGAGGGAAAATCTCCATTTTGAAGTGTTAAGATGGTGTGTCTCTCTTCCATTGTTTATTGCCTTTGTTCTTCTCATTTTTGTAGCAAGAAATGACTTTCTGCGGTACTTTGCTGCTCACCTAATGTTCACGGGGGTGAAGTACCACAGCATGTTTAAATGCAGACAGAGGAGGGAGTAAGCGCTCCTGTAGGAATGACTTTCACCAACTGCCAAGGCTTGATCAACCTCCATTTCTGCACAACAGCTTTCAATTCTTGACCCGTTTTGTGTTCCCTGAAACAGCATCATTCTGAAATACACATTATGTTTCACTTTTGGCTAAGCTAACCTTTGTTTTAACCTGTGCCACCTTTGTACCATTTCAAGCTATTCACTGGACTTGAATCACTTGCAAGAAGAAAGTTGGAATAGTTGATTTTAAAAAAAACAGCTGGAATTTTTACGAAAATTAAGTCAAAGTATTAACAGAAAAAAGTCATATTCCAATGACAAACTACTTGTAAGTCTTGATTTAATGAGAATAAACATGCAATATTATGAGAAAAATGTCATTTTTGTAGCACAGACTTGAAATATTACAGGAAAATATGCTTTTTAAGTCATATTATGAAAAGCAAAACAAAAAGTTGTAACTTTTGGAAAATTAGGTGGGGGGAAAAGTAATATAATAATGGGAATAAAGTCATGAAGAACACTGAGGAAGATGATGAACTTTTTGGAATATTCCAAGTGGACGATTTATTAGTGGAGCTGTGCTGACAGTTGTTTGTCAGAAATTGTCTACATGAAAATTAAGATTGATAAACATCCCAATAGTTTTACCGTCACCATGCAGGGTATATTATGTATGTAGCATGTAGGGTATATTGTGTATGTAGCATGTAGGGTATATTGTGTATATAACATGTAGGGTATATTATGTATGTAGCATGTAGGGTATATCATATATGTAGCATGCAGGGTATATTATGTATGTAGCATGCAGGGTATATTATATATGTAGCATGCAGGGTATATTATGTATGTAGCATGCAGGGTATATTATATATGTAGCATGTAGGGTATATTATGTATGTAGCATGCAGGGTATATTATATATGTAGCAAGTAGGGTATATTATGTATGTAGCATGTAGGGTATATTATATATGTAGCATGTAGGGTATATTATGTATGTAGCATGTAGGGTATATTATATATGTAGCATGTAGGGTATATTATGTATGTAGCATGTAGGGTATATTATGTATGTAGCATGTAGGGTATATTATGTATGTAGCATGCAGGGTATATTATGTATGTAGCATGTAGGGTATATTATATATGTAGCATGTAGGGTATATTATGTATGTAGCATGTAGGGTATATTATATATGTAGCATGTAGGGTATATTATGTATGCAGTAATGTGGGTGCAGGGTGTATCTATTGTCTAAGGAAGCATAAAAGCAGGCGTTGTCCCATTTGAGCAGGGCTCCCTGGCTCCCAGTTCATAGGTGGAAATGTGAAATATGAAGTATTGAGATATGTATTGAGGTCAAAGATTTGGGGTCCTCCCTGGAGATCCTGCCTATCTGAGATCTTCCTCTGTGCAAACACGCAAACAAACACGTTCCAAAGGGCAGGCATTGCCGTGTTGCAGTCAAAGCAAAACAAACACACGGGGGTGTGTGGTCCTGCTTTACATTTTGCCTCGTCCCTGCAGATGGGGCTGACCAAGCGACATGGCGGCACGGAACACACACGCTAGTCAGTGCAAACACAAGCTCTTTTACCATCACCATCACCTCTGGAGTCTTGCATAAGTAAGAATGAATACATTGCATCATCATGTCAGAGAGGCTCCCCTGCAGCTGCCGCCTTCTTTTTTTACCTTCTCCACTTCTGCCCTTTCATCCACACTTGTTTAGCTTTTTAGCCCGGTTGAGTATTGGACGACAGAAAATGTTTCCAAACTAGCGGTCCGGTGATGCCTCAAAAGTGTGTCCCACGCTGGTCTCTTGTGAGACAAATGGACGGAGCATCTATGCCCTACGCTGAGGCAAGCTGATTAGAATGTTCTATTTTAGGATGACAACACCTTGAACAAGGCCCAGTGAATCAGCGCACGCTTGGACGCACACGGGAACAACAGACACAGCCCCGCCCCCACCCGCACCTCCACATTGAAATAAAAGCTTGCATAATTCTATCAACTCATAGCAGATAAAAATACTGTTGGTTCTCTACACTGGAAAACAGTTTAAAAACACCTTCCACATCACAGAGTGAATGAAAACGTACCCACTCATCTAACCAGCCACCATGCACGCTAACACACACACACACACACACACACACACACACCAAATGTCCCGATGCTAACATCTTAGTCCAACTGGATGGCAAACACACTCAATTCACATGCAGCTTGTTATCAGCTAGCGTTCCATAGTATCCATCCGCAATGCAAAGTAGTCCCTTTTAGATGATAACGTCCACATTGCAGCTACTGTACATGAAGGCATCATCATCATCATAATCATCATCATCATCATTATCATCATCAGCCTGACATTAACACAACACATAAACTTAAGTTTCACTGCACTTTCACTCCTCACAGCTCCTTGAGTTAGAAAGAATGACTCTTTTCACACAACTATTATTATTTATTATACTTTGGACATAAGTATTATTATTTATTATACTTTTGATAGAACTATTATTATTTACTACACCTTTGATAGAACTATTATTATTTACAGTATTATACCTTTGACATAATTATTACTATTTATTATACTTTGGACATAAGTATTATTATTTATTGTATTTTTGACATAAGTATTATTATTATTTATGGTGTGTTTGACATAAGTATTATTATTTTTTATGGTGTGTTTTACGTTGATTGATTGATTGATTGAAACATTTATTCCATTCAAGAAAGAAGAAAACAAACAATATTAAAACACTATAACATAAAACCAAACACTCTTCAAACCAGAATGAAAGGGAGTCTTTTACAAAAGTAGTATTATTATTTATGATGTGTTTGACATAAGTATGATTATTAATTGTATATTTGACATAAGTATTATTATTTTTGATGGTGAGTTTGACACTAACTATTATTATTTCCTCTGCGCGGTGAATTAGTTTGAACACTTTTCATGGATTCCACCTCAATGACGTCTGAACCACAAAAAAACAAAGCTACAGAAATGTTTGAAATATAAATCTATAATAAATATCAACACAAAATACACTTTATTGCCAATAATTGTAATTACCAGCGGAAAGCAACGTGAGGTAAATAAATGAGGAACAGGTGGAACTTATTGTAGAGTAGATGTGGACTTATCGTACATCCTGGCGAGATGGAATTCAATACGATCGCAACTTTCTTTGGAGGCATGCTATAAATAATGCACGGTGCTTTGTTTGGGCACTTGAGTCGGTGGAAGGACATACGAGTTTGTTGCGTGCACTACCAGGCAAAAATCAAAACAGTCTACCAAAACCTGGCAAATTTTTCATGAAAACCAAATCATACAAAAGATGAGGTTTGATTGTCCAGTAATCCCTCAACACAGGTCATGACTTCCATACCTGACCGTAGTAAGTGAATATTTTCATAGTTAGAGCATACAAGTAGAAATCTGTTTGCCACCTTCTAAATAGATGTTTTAAACATGATTAGAGCCCTCCAGACATTTGCACTCGCATTTGAAGACATTATAAGGGAAAAGAAGACATAACACAGACGCAAACGTTACTTCCTTGTTCTTGTTTTTTTACTTCCTGTTCTGTGCAGTACTTGCTGGTGGATATTGTCATCAATGTGACATTGCTGACACCTAGTGACCAGTGTGGAATACTACATACCATCACAGTCATTGAACACGTCTTCTGAATGACTTTTATTTGTATTTGACTTCATTTAGACATTTTTATGCTAGAAAATGCTTAATTGAGGCAAAAAAAATACATAGAATTTGGTTAAATCAGCCATTTTTGGACTACGAACAGGCTGTGTTCATCCGTGAAACAGCATGATTTATTGCTACATATTTGAAAAACCGTGATGGAGTGAAGCTGTGAAATTTGAAGCAAGAAGTGGTGAGGGTTTCTTTCCTGTGTAGGATCGATTGTTTCTTTATCTGGAGCCATTAGCCACGTGCATTTTAAAAAGCTGCTTTCTACCAATCTGTGCAATAACTGCTATTCCAGTGCATGTTGCCTCGTGAATGGAGCTAGCATGTTCAAGCTAAAAGGAAGGGTGTGCTGTGCTACATACGACACAAGTTTCACCACAAAACACTCCAGCTACATTCATTGTCCGTGTCCACATGCACACATATAAGCAAGTAGTACAGTACATAGGGCCATAAACGCACTACTTTGCCTTACTTTGCCTTATAGTTGACATGAAGCCCAAATTACTTGCAAGTGTCAGCTGTTGACTAATTAGGGCATTAGTTAGCACAGCATTGTACTACAGTAAACATATGTGAGAAGAGGCTGGAACACATGCTTGCTGGGCTTTGTTAGCTCCAAATAATTGGAATTGCAGCGTACAAAAGCACCACTTTCACGTCACACTGCAAGAGGAACAAATGAACTTCTTTTCTCTTCCTTTATTTCTTATCATCAGCGTGTTTTCATGATGATCAAACCACTACAGCTGCAACAATCACTCATCCATGATCCAATTAACCACCATCTTGGTACTGGATGTATTGTTTTTCATGTAAAAATGTAAATATCTTCTGATGTCAGCCTCTCAAATGTGAGTGTTTCAATGTTTTCAGTCATACATGAAAGCAAAGCTAGTATGTTTTGGGTTAAACCCACGTACAAAACTGTGGTGAGGCCAGCAATGGTGTTTGGTCTAGAGACAGCGTCCATGAGGAAAAGACAGGAGACAGAGCTGGAGGTAGCAGAGATGAAGATGCTGAGGTTCTCTCTGGGAGTGACCAGGAAGGATAGGATCAGGAATGAGTACATCAGAGGGACAGCACATGTTAGAGGTTTTGGAGATAAAGTCAGAGAGGCCAGACTGAGATGGTTTGGACATGCCCAGAGGAGAGATAGGGAATATATACTGTAGGTAGAAGGATGCTGAGTTTGGAACTGCCAGGCAGGAGGCCTAGAGGAAGACCAAAGAGGAGGTTTATGGATGTAGTGAAAGAGGACATGAAGGTAGTTGGTGTGAGAGAAGAGGATGCAAAAGACAGGCTTAGATGGAGGCAATTGATTGGCTGTGGCGACCCCTGAAGGGAAAAGCCCAAAGGAGAAGAAGAAGAAGAGCTTCCACTTTGGAAAACACCGATGGACATGTCCTCCTATGTTGCGTCTAAGTCGTTATTCCATGAATCCAAACAACAAGGTTCAGATGAATTGACTAAAGCGGCGTTTACACTTGCACGCATTTTGCCTCCACACTGTCCTGCAATTTTCCGTGGTAATAATTTCCGTCATCTACCGTATTTATGTATGACGGGCACACCTGAACAGTGTAAAGACTACTTTGTCTTCTGTTTACGCATAAATTATGCACTTGGCACACAATTCATGACGGAAGATGGTGTGGTGAATTTTCACGGCTTGCAATGTGATCAACGGTCGAGAAATGCAAAGTGTGAGTTGTGGGTAGCAGCATGTTGTTGATGTTGTGCTAAAACAAGCATATTGGCTGCTTGGCTTGAAATAAGCGATGAAAAGAAATGTTACAAAGATGAGGAACTCTTGGACATTATATAGCCAATTAAAGCTAACCATTAATTTAGCACATTTAACATTTACACTTCATCAATGTGATCCACATCTGTATCGATATTGGACGATTTCACTCATGGATGATCTGTATCGGTATCGGCAGCATAAAGGCATCCCTAATTGTCACCACCACTTCCTGCATCCGTGAAGCAGACCTGGCAGGCATCACCCCCATACCCTCATTAAGTCCTCCATTGGTGAGGAGCCTACAAGATGAAGGTAAGTCTGCAGGTAGAGAATGTGCAAAGAGCAGGAAGGAGGCAATAAACCAGGAAAAAAAGAGGCAGCAGGCCGTGTGGGAGAGCGAATTGCTGACTAGAAGACATGACTTTGGGCATTATGATTACTTATTAACAGTTAAAATGAAGATCCAAGAAGCTACAAAAATGACTTGAGAATTGTTCCAAGAGGTGGTGGGAAGGTTGAGGCATGCTATGATACGCATCCACATTGTTTAGACATACAGGTCACGGTGCGTTCATGTTACATTCACGACTACTTCATGGAAATCATGTGTTCCACAATTTTGTTTGCGCACTGGCCTGCAGCCCCCCCCCACTTTACACATACTTCACACCCGCTTACCACCAATTTACTCGTTGGCACGCCATTGGCACACGAAATTGCGTACCACTGAGGAGACAAAGGGCGTGCAAGCGTAAACAAGGCTCAAGAAGATAATGGATAGTTGCTTCACATAAAACATGTGAGGTGTCATATTTTGAAGAAAACATTGCTTTGGCATTCCCATTTTGACTTTCACGCTCCACCCTCAACCTGACAAGACAACATTGTCACGTTTCATCAGGAGCGTCTTTCATCCAACCTCTCACCTTTTTCACGTGATGTAGCGGGTAGGATGTTATATGCTCATCATTTGTGTCTCACAGGAAAACTACACTTTTACTTCAATGTTACCCGTCATCCTTAAGTGAGACATGAACACACGTCTTTCTCTTTTCTGTGCCTTCTAAAGATATAAAAACAGCTAAAAACAGGCAGGTAATGAATGCACATAATGGGACACACCTATTCCGCCTCTAAAAAGCCCCCATGCTGTGAGTGTGTAGTAACAGGTACATTCATGATAACATGTCATACTTGTAGTATTTTGGGAACTTCCTTCCTGGGTGTATTGATTTCACATAGCAACATAGAAAGGAACAAAAACACCAAGCGTCAGAAACAAAAACAGCCAATATGCCAATATGTAGCGTTACCTTTGGCTAGTGTGTGGTGAAGCTAGTGGCTAGGTGGCTAGTAGCTAGCCGCTGTGGTGTGCCGAGGTGTCACTACGCCAGTAACGTAGTTCTTGGGCGTAACAATGTTAATAACAATAATAATAACAATGTTGCTGTAGCTGTCATGATCTGTACTCTGTTTTGTTTTGTTTTGACTGTCTTTGCTGTCCTGCAGAAAACTCCTCCCCGCTCGCCTGGACTGCGCACCTGCAAATCATCAGCCATTAGACCACATGTGTCAAACTGGTGCCCTGGGGGGCCGAGACGCTGCAGGTTTTCTCTCCAACCAGTTTCTTCAGCAGGTGATTTAATTGATGAGCTCCTTCCCTCAAACTGAAGGTGTTGATCATTAAAATCACCTGCTTTAGTGACTGGCTGGAAAGAAAACCTGCAGTGTCTCGGCCCTCCATGGCACCAGTTTGACACCCCTGCATTAGACCTTCTTAAGCCATGCCCCTTTGATTGCTCGCCAGATTGTTGCCTGGTCTTGACTGCATAGTGCATGCTTTGTGTGTTTTTGCTAATGTACCTTGTGTACTTGTATTCCTTGCTGCCTACTCTTCCCTGTAAGTACTTGCGCAATCTAGTCTGTCCTTATTTGCTACTTTCTGCTTTTGTTTGTACTTTTAGCTTCCCGCTTTTGTTGTACTTTGTTTTTTTGGTTGTCATGAAATATCTTTTTACCATGTTTGCCTTCGTCTCTGCTCTGGGGCCCACAACCCTGTTGTAGCAGTAGCTTGGTTAATATGCAGGTCCCTTTATGGAAATGCAGGTTTTTTCAGAAGATAGGTGTGTCCCATTACGTGCATTCTTAGCTGCCTCTTTTGACCTGTTTTTATACGTTTAGAAGGCACAAAGAAGAGAAAGACGTGTGTGTTCACGTTTCACATAAGGATTGTGGATGATGGACAAAATTCCCAAAAAAGTGCACTTTTCCTTTCAAACCAAATGTAATGTGTCTTTTAGAGAAAAGAATGCGATGGTGAAGGTCATCTGTCATCACCTTGAAACAGCCGTGGAGGCAATGACAATTAAGCAGCACTTCAAGTCAATGAGAGGACATAGCAGATGAAGTTGAAAGGCAAAGATGAGCTCATCTTCACCTGCGTACGCTCATCTCCTTCCCTCCAGGTTTTCCTCTTTCCTTTCCTCCAGCCTTATATAGAAGTATTTCTTTCATCACAAAAGCACCGCTTGAGAGCCCAACTCCAGCCAAGTTATTTATAGAAGGAGGATTTCCACAACAGATCTGCTTTGTCCAAAGTTGGAAGAAGGATGATAGCAGGTCATTAAAAGCCAAAGTGGCAGCGCAAGCAAGAATACCAGAACACAGACTGACTTAGTGGCCAGCCCAGGTCACGACACCTCTTAATGTTGCGAGGCAGACAATGAGACTGTATTAAATGTTCAGCTACGAGGTTTTAAAGTGCCACGAATCCCACAGGATCAACTTGAGTTAGAGGCTGCACAGGATTGTGTCCAGTGGTGTGTGATGAATGATGGTACCCAGCGTAGTAGCTAGGAGAGCTTATAGTCCCATTAGCCTGCAAGTACACACAAAGAAAACTATGCTTTCCCCAGCATGGGCTGGCTGAGGCCACAAAGCTTCATTTATCTGACATGATGAGTCTTGGTTGGTATAATTAGGCCTCCTGACACCGAGTACCTCACCATCATGCAGCATACCAGCCCTTTACGCCACCAAGAACTCCTTCCTTGATGGGCTTGTTGAGCTTGGCTCTGAGACGTAACACAGGTGTGACACCGACCATCCTGTACACGCATTCACATCTTTCTGGGGTAGCCACTGCATGTGGGGGTGCCGTTCTTTCTTACTGGCATCACAGCTACAGTACCAGCCTCACCCGCACTTGCTATATTTAGATCTTTTTCCATGGCAAGGCCATTTGTGGGGCAGAGTTGTTGCCTGAGGAGCACTCCGCTCCAAACGTTGGCTAAATCCTCACAGACAACAACTGCAGAAACAATGGAGTTGCAAACATTTGCAACATGCCCTGCATGATCAGCATCGGCCTGCATCGGTTTGGGAACGGATGGCATGTTAGGACTAACTTTTTCATGACACATGTCAGCTTGCATCGTCCTTCAGGCGCTCTTAACTGAAAACTAAGTGTGTTCATTCAGTTCACAAATTCACCAGAGCAAGATCTGAATATTACTTTCAAGAAAAGTACAATAGTATATTGCAATCTACTCATTTCATTTCTCCTACGTTACACGCTTACGCTGCACTCTGTGTGTATGCGAGCGGCCCCGCCTCCACCCGTCGAGACAAAGACACTGTTGGACTGACTAAAGGGCTCACTCCACTCATGCTGCTGTTCTATGGAACAAATGTGCCAAGGTGCTGAAAGCAATGCACAGAGTGAACCCTCTTCCTGCCTGGCCCGCATGCACATGGGAATATATTGATTATCTACTTTCATTTTCATTGATTGTGTGATGAATCATTCATTCATTTATTGTCGTCCCAGGCCTAGTGCTCACTTTTTCATCACCATGAGTGTGATACATACTTTTCTTAACTTGTGTTTGACTGAAATGAGGAGCATTAGTTTCAGTTTTTATTTCAATCCAAGTAGATAGCGCTCATTGTTTCCACACTTCATGTGCACATTGAGTTTGCTATTCAACATTACCATTATGAAATAACTCTAATAACAATACAAGCCAGGTCCAGGCAACACATACAAAATAAGGATTTTGTTTTCAGTTGCTCATAAAATGAAATGAATACTAGCAAGTAAGTGTAGAAAAGCACATTTCCATAATGGACTTCAGGGTGCGTTAGCTTTGTGCATAAAGTGGAACACACCACCCAAGTATTAAAAGCAGCATATGTTGATTATATCCCAAGAATATGCAGTACATACAGTATCGGTGGTGGTGGCTTTTTTAATGGCTACGTGGTAGTACGAGGTATAAGGTGTTGCAAATGTAATCTCTTCTGAGCTATATGTGGTCCCGAGCTGGTGTTTTGGAACGGCAGCCAGTTGTGCCCCACGTAGGCCAGCATATTGCATGTGAAGCCACTAGCCAGGCAGCCGCAATTAACAAGGCCATTTAAACCAAGCACCCTGCCCACATACTTAATTAACACAATCAGCTCTCGCATGATTTTGTCTTGGAGCAGCCCAGTTGATTTGGCAGCATTAAGTGGTGTTGATGACGACTGCGTCATGGAATTCCCACAGGACCCACTCAGTACATTCCCTCACCTGTAATAGTGTTCCCAACAAGATGGAATTACTGTCTCCGGCTTTGTTCTGCTTTTAGCCAAGCCCATTTGGAAGCGCGTATTGAACAAATGGGGTTAGACACATTGAAGGCAGGCGTGTCATGTTGTGCATTTGAAGCTGTTGACCTTGATGCTTTTTTTAAGTTAAAAGCCAGGAGTCAATATTTATAGTCCTCAAAAAACCATCTGAAAGTTTAGCGCTGACTAATAAAATGCTGACTGTCCTATATTGTTCCACGTCTGCCAGGAATGAAGTGAAATGATTTCTGCATGTCGTGAAAATACGAAAGAAAAAAGGCATTCCCTGTGCTAAGTCCTAAAAAGCACTCTTATCTGGGCGCAGTCTTGGTGCCCCACTTGTGTGTAAATAAAGAGTGAAGCAGAGGAAGCAGGAAAGATAACATAGAGCAGGAATTCCATCAAGAGGCAGAATGGGATGACTCATGAAGTTAAGTGACTTTGAGGTTATGCGGACAAGGACAATAAGGAGCCTTGAAGCGCTGAGATTACACAGCGCCACCTGATGGTGCTAACCAGGAGTGCTTGGTCCTGCCACATGAGTCACGTAGCTCATACAGAACACCGGCCCTGAGCAGCCCTCCTGCAAACCCAAACACATGTAGGACATGTAAGACACACATTCATCACACACCTATGGGGATAGCACAACTACTTCTAGTACTTTCCATGCCAAACACTCAGCCCCAACTTTTCATTGTTGTTTCTGTGTGGACACGAGGCATGAGCTGATGGTATGATAGATACCCTTGGGCTAAAATATCATTACAGCTACAACATAATGACAAGAGCAGCCTTGTTTCTTCAGTTGATTGATCCATTTCAATGCCTGCTACAACCAAAGCTATATTTGTTTGGACAAATATACTGCAGCTCATAATAAGAGCTGATATCTAGCAACATCCATGCTTTTCTTGATAATAACTGATTGCACTGCCAAAACATGGAAGTCTTACGAGCTATTTTTGTTGTCATTGTTATATTTGTCCAAAAAAGTTCCTTTAGTTGTATCAGGCATTCAAATGAACAAGAAACTGAAGAAACAAGGGCCCTCTAATCATTGTTTCCATGACTGCATCTTTATTGAAAAGAGACGAAAGTCAAAGTTAAAAGAGTCATTTTTAAACCATATAATATAAGACAATGGAAGTGGAGCATATGTTTTTGAAATAAATAAGAACAAATAAGTGAAATCTTTCTAAATAAATCATCTAGTGTGGCTAATCCTGCACCTCAACTAAATATTTTCTTAGAAAAAGAAAAGAAAGCAAAATGCAAATAAAAGCAATCAAGAATGTCCCAACAAAAATGATAAAAAGACTGCTAATGTTATGTTTTTATTTCATCGTGGCAGGTCACACTTTTCCACAAACTTGCGTTTGCAGGTCATGTGATTGCTGTTAGCAACGGAGATGTTGTTAAGTGCTTGTTGCTTTCTAGCGCTTATCCTCCACTCCTGTCTCCTTCCCGTTAAATGAATCTCCACAATATAGGATTCGATGTTAATACATGGAATATTTTGGTAGTTAGGGCATAGAAAACTTGTTCATGACTTTCTAAATGCAGTTTTTAACATTATTAGCCTGTAGACATGCCCTGTAGACATGAAATAACACCCCTATAGTTACCTCTACACCCCTGTTATTCTTTGTTTACATCACAATGCAACTCTTAGCTAGCTAGCTAGCAAGATAACCAGTAAGCCTTGAATTTATTTCTTCTCAAGCTAAGAAGCGAAAAACTTACCACTTCCACACGGATGGGAGGATAACTTTTCACTCTATCATGTGGGACAATGGTTCCCCTTCAGACATCTGACATGAAGCTGGGCTGTTCAGGTGCACTCGTAATTTTGAGTATTAGGCATAAATTGTTTTTCATTTTTATTCACGTACCCCCCCCCATGACATTTCTGGACAGCAAGGGAGTGATCATTGAACTGCGAGGGCCAAAGTACCAAGGTACCAAAGTAGTGTTTGATAAGTCGATGGATAATCAATGAATCATGGATTCATGGATGAATTGCTGCAGCTCTAAACTGAAGAGAGCAACAACACACAAGCAGGGTATTTTATGAGTAGGAGAGATGCAGCGTTTGCTGTGAAAGATGCTATGAAGTACAATGATTGGGCAGCTCTTGACACAGAAAGAAGGTAAGTGAATTCAAGTGGCTTCTTTTTAATTGCACCAGTCGGAGGACACGACCAGCGAGGGTCAGCAGCGAGTGCTGATGAGAGGGTCGGAAAGGCAACTCTAGATCACGGCTTCAAATAACAAAGTCACACCACAGGTGGTGTTCATCTGGAGCGCTCCTCTTGGCTCTCCAGCACACGCATCGGAGCATCTGTCATAGAAATCCATCAACGAACCAAAGTGAATAAAAGCAAATATAACAGCTTCATGGAGCAATAATTGCTGAGAGTTTAAGGGCAATATGACATTTCACCCACAATGTTTCTCACACATTCCTTTCTTTCAATAAATGTGGACTGGTGCTACATGTTTATTTCTCATTTGGCAATGGGCACCCCTGGTCTAGGGTCGAAGGACGATGCCATGGATCCAAACAAGCTTGAGATGAATGGACTAAGAAAGTAATGGTTAGCTGCATTGTTACATTCCATGTTTAGACTTGGAATGAATGCAGCGCAGTACTGTAGACACAGTATAAGGCAAGACATGCTGCAAATACAGCACATTGGAAAAAGGCAGTGCTTTTAATATCCAAGACACAATAGATGAAGAAACCTGGCCAAACATTTATCACGGCTAATAACAAGAAAGAAAACGGAAACAACTTGCGAGGCATGAGGCATTTTGGATTATCCTTCAGGGAAATGTTTCCAACCGTGTGATAAAAAATAAATCAATAAAATGGAGGACAATGCAGATAATCCAATAAAAAGTCATTTACCTTTACACTCAAATGTCATCTATGCACTAACTCACACATGCATACCTTCATACATGCTAATACTCATTCCATTTGTCCATTCCATTTGTCAAATTCATCTAAAAAGTCAAAGAAATGCTCCCAAATGATGCCCAATGCACTTGAATAAGGACTACTAACGGGAGTAAAGAAAAGAAGATGACTTGCATTTACAGCCTGCTAGCATGAAACACGAGCTTTCTGGAAGTACAGACAGCAGGCAAGGAGATGATGGCTTTCACATTGGAAATGGGTGAGATGGAGCGTTAAGTACCGCTAGGGTGATTCATTTACCTCCTCACTCCAGTTGGACGTCAGCGTGTTAATCAGGGTCAGGACCAAAAAAAAAAAAAATCAATGCGCTGTTATATTCCAATAATGTTATTGATACACTGGCACACGGTATAAATATATTTCATCTAACTGCATGGATTTTCTTACACTGCCCCTGCAGCTACCTATGTTCACTGTGTCAAAGAATTACCCTTCCAGTTGTTGGAAATGTGCATGCTGGTCAACAGTTTTCATCGGATTCATCCCAGTTTACAAATGATTAATCACCATTTTCAACTATATCGACAAAACATCCATTATAGCTGTATTTCTTCACACAAACATAACAGAATGATCATATTTAACATACATAATGTATGTTTATTAATAACTCCAAACGAACTGAACGTGGAAGTCAATCTAAAATGTAATATAACATCAACTGCATCCCTGACCTTGGCAATAGGCTACAGTTACAGCTAGTGTGTTTCCAACAGTACTACTGTGTAAAAAACACAATATTCTACACAATTAAATTAGGCCATCTCAGCCATTGTCTTTTTAGTGTGGCCAATAGGAGATCGCCTGAATGAGCTTAAACTCACTGATGTCCAACGGTCTCTTCCAGGCTGCTTTGGTTGGCGTTCAGAGTTGGGAGTGTCTGTGAATGCACCTCGCGTTAGTGCGGTGGAGAATGAGGAGGAAGCGTTGTTCCGAGGATGGAGAGCTGGAGCTACTGTACGTACAGCATATTGGAATTGGAACTGAGCACTGCTGTTGAAGGGTTAAGGTAGGAATAAAGGTAAAAAAAGAAAAAACATCTGTGAGGACGCTAACCTTGTGTGGCTTGCTATGACGTGTTAATTATGGGTACAAATTTGAACATAATTCATGAATAAAGAAGAGAAAAAAAGACATATTAGACATAAATAAGATGCATACATGTTAGCATTGGGAGAGTTCCTCGTTGTTTGACTTTTACGCCATCGAACCAAACGACCTTTGCGATTGACTGGTAGGCTGTGATACTATCCATACATACAGTATACTACATACTGTATCATCATAACGTCTAGTATGAAAGACATTTCATTTTCAGAGTATAATAAAGCTAATCAAGTCATACATAAACTGCTGTGGATATGCACAATATAGGAACATAGAAATATAGCACAATCTATAAAGTGCTATATGGAAGATATCATCTTGACAGGCAAATTTCCGACGAAACTTTATTCCAAAGAAAAAAGCAGCAAACTTAATCAAAGCTTTAAATGTCAAGTCAGCAATTTCCTTGAAAAGTCTGTTCCAAGGGTTTATCTTGACACTTTCTATCTGACATGAGATGCCTTCGCATGTTTATACAAGATCAATAACCATTTCAAATATTTGGATTCACATTTGGTGCCAAATACGTTTTGCCTTTAAAAGTGCAGGTATCAGGAATGTTCTGTGTGTGTGTGTGTGTGTGTGTGTGTGTGTGGGGGGGGGGGGGGGGGGGGGGGTTGATTTCATTATTGCTGACAATCAACGGAGGAAAAAAGCAGCACAGTTATCTCAGACGTCAGACGCTATACTGCAGGGATTGTCTGCATTTTTGCATTTGGCCTGATTACCTTCTAGCAATTAATCATCTCCAGACTATGTGCAGGGTGTACATACTGTACTGCATGTTGTGTATACTTTCCTGACATGCTGTGTGCTGATGTAACTTAGCAAGTCATTTTGCTCCTGTTTATATGCAAACAATGTGAAGAGCTGCAGCGAGACAGGCTGGCTCAGTAAACAAAGACAACATCGCATTTTCTCATTACCAAGAGGCATGAGGGAGGCCAAGGCAGAGAAATTAGCGCACAGAAGTGCAAGGAAAGCAAAGCAACCAGGTCATCTGCCGTGTTTGGCACTCACTGATTTTGATTTCAGTATTAGCGCACAAACAAGCACATAGGAGAGGATTACAAAACCAATGTCTTCCCCTCTGACCACAAATAATGCTGCTGGTCATGACGGGGGACTAAGCGACTAAGTCCTCACACCGGTCCAGGTCAAGTTTGACAACGGGTTGCAATACAAATCCAAAGCCCATTGTTTGCCAATAAAAGGCAGCATGGGCTTCCAAATAGAAAACACTGATCCCTGAAGGCACACCTGCTTATCCTCATCTCCACACAACCTAGGGAAATCCACCATTTTCAAGGCACGCACAGGTAATACACATTTAAACATACATACAGTACATACATCTCAAGGCCATAGGACTATATGCTTCTATTAAATTATGTTGCTGAATAATACTGATTAGTACTTTATTATAATATAAGTGCTTAGCTTTGCGATAGTTATGCAAGTATCCCTAATGTTGTGTATTGCAATGGTGTGTGTGTTTGTCCCTATAAATGCACATGTATATTATCATGAGGTAACAACTAACTTGTGTATTATATGGTTACATTCCTAAAAGCGAGTGTTTGATGCTGGACTGTGCTTTGTTCCTTGATTATTACAAGTACTTTTGGCATAAAAGTTGGCTTTTTATGAGGTGTTGTACCTAGGTCACTCGACAATACATACGTACATACATACATACGTACATACATACGTACATACATACATACGTACATACATACGTACATACATACATGCACACATACATACGTACATACGTACGTACATACGTACATACATACATACATACATACATACGTACATACATACATACGTACGTACATACGTACATACCTACATACGTACATACATACATACATACATACATACTTACGTACATACGTACATACATACATACATACATACATACATACATACATACCTACGTACATACATACATACATACATACATACATACATACATACATACATACGTACATACATACTGTATGTACTTACGTACATACGTACATACATACATACGTACATACATACTGTATGTACTTACGTACATACGTACATACATACATACATACATACATACATACATATGTACTTATGTACATACATACATACATACATACATGCATACATGCATACGTACATACATGCATACGTACATACATACGTACATACATACATACATACATACGTACATACATATGTACTTACGTACATACGTACATACATACATACATACATACATATATACATGCATACATGCATACATACATACATACATACGTACATACGTACACTGTACATACATAGATAGGTACATACATACAACATACAATACATACAATTAAAAAAAAATAAAAGTGTGGTTAGACGTAAACAAATTATTAGTAAATGTGGAAAAAAAAAACTTCATGATATTCAGTAACAGAAGGATAGACTCTGGTGCTTCAGTTAATATAGATGGTATTGAAATTAGTAGAGTAAGAGAAATCAAGTTTTTGGATGTAATTCTGGATGAGAAGTTGTGTTGGAAATCACATATACAGTACACAAAGGTAAAAATATCTAAAATAATAGCATTGTTACATCAAGTAAAGGATTCACTGGATAACAAAGCAATGTATATGTTGTACAACATCATGATTGTTCCACATCTGACTTATTGTATTGAAGTATGGGGAAATGCTTTCAGTCAATATTTATTTTGCAAAAAAGAGCGATAAGAATAATCAGTAGAAAACAATACAGAGACCCAACAAATCCATTATTCTTCAGTTAAAACTATTGAAATTTTATGAATTAGTAAAATATAACATATTGCAAATGATGCTGTAAGCTTGTAAAAAAGCATGCCAATTAATTTTCAAAAAAGATTTGAAATAAAGAGAAAGTAAGTATTTGTTAAAAGGTACAGTGATTTTCAAAAAACCTGTATTCCTTATATCTAGCGATTTCAACCACTGCAACCTGGATCGCCGAGTCCAGTATATCCTCAGCCAGGTTTAGGTGAAGGTGAGGACACAGCATTCCCTGATCTCACGTTGAGCTGTAATCCTTGCTCTTAGTTCGTCCATCTTGTTTTCAAGAGAGCGGACGTTGGCTAGCAGCAGGCTTGGTAGCGGTGGCCTCGTCGCTCTAGCTTTTAGCCTAGCATGCAGGCCGCCCCTTGTTTCCGCCTTGGATGCTTTGCTCGCCGGGCATTCAGCTCACCAAGCCCCGCAGGCTGCTGCGTTCTCCCGGCGCAGAAGAAAGTCTTTGAGGCTGAATGAAAATTCATGATGAACCCTGCCGATGTTCAAGAGTGTCTCTCTGTTGTAATGTACTGCGTGAGTGCGTTGAATGTCCAAAATGTCCAAAGCAAGCTCCCCCTGTAAGTACAGCAGTTAAAGTGTGGAATGAAGAAACTGATCAAGTACTTCAGGACTGCTTTGGCTGCACAAACTGGGATGTGTTTAAAACTGCAGCGGGGAGGGAAGATTGTACTGTTGATTTGGATGAATATGCTTCTGCTGTTACTGGCTACATTAGCACATGCATAGAGCCTGTTACCACCACCAAGTATTACAGAAAATACCCTAACCAAAAACAGTGGATGAACTGTGATGTAAGGGCTAAGCTACGTGCTCGTTCGACTGCATTTGTCATGGGCACCGCTGAGGACTACAAAAAGGCCAGATATGACCTGAGGAGGTCCATACGAGAGGCCAAAAGACAGTACAGACAGAAGCTGGAGGGCAACTATTCCACCTCAGACCCTCGGCGCATGTGGGCGGGGCTCCAGCACATCACAGACTATCGACAGCGGAGTAGCGTAGCCACGTCCAGCCAAACCACACTTCCTGATGAGCTGAACGAGTTCTATGCCCGCTTTGACACCCAAACTCCTGATGAGCAGAGAGGGTGGCTGGACTTGGGGAGCACACAGGACTCACCTCTCATGGTGACATCAGCTGATGTGCGCAGGGTTCTGAACAAAACAAACCCACGAAAAGCAGCAGGGCCAGACAACATCTCAGGACGTGCACTTCGGGTTTGCTCATCAGAGCTAGCTGATGTGCTTGCTGACATATTTAACCTGTCGCTTGCACAAGCATCTGTACCAACCTGCTTTAAGTCCACCACCATAGTGCCCGTACCCAAGAAGAGCAACGTGACCTGCTTGAATGACTATCGCCCTATAGCACTCACTCCTATTGTTATGAAGTGCTTTGAAAGAATAGTCATGACCCACATCAAAAAGAGCATCCCGGCAACTGTGGACCCTCTACAGTTTGCATATCGCCAGAACCGGTCCACGGATGATGCAGTCAACACTGCCATCCACACAGCCCTTTCTCACCTGCAGGGCCAGGACACATATGTCAGAATGCTATTTATAGACTATAGCTCTGCTTTTAATACAGTCAGCCCCCACAAACTCACAGATAAGCTCCTCACACTTGGCCTGTCACCCTCCCTCTGTAACTGGGTGTTTAACTTTCTAACAGGCAGGCCCCAGTCAGTCAGAGTCCACAACCGCACATCCAGCTCAAGAATTGTGAGCACTGGGACCCCACAGGGGTGTGTGCTGAGTTCGCTCCTCTACACGCTCTTCACCTACGATTGCGTGGCCTCCCAGAACAACACCAGCATCATTAAATTTTCACGTAACACACGCACACACTCATAGCACTTCATTTATTTTATTTATTGATTTATTTATTTGTATTAATGTCTCTTCTGTTGTTGTTGTTTAATTTATTGGTATTTATGTTTCTGATGTTCTTATTCTTTTCTTCTGTTTTTCTTTCTTTTTTTTGGGGAGAATGAACAGAACAAGAATTTCATTGCATAGCAGAACCACCAGTTTTACTGTGCATATGACAATAAAACTCTTGAATCTTGAATATTATACATTATTAGGGCTGCTAAATCATTAAAATGTTTAATCAGATGAATCACCATTTTTATTTAATTACCATCAATGTAATCTATGTCTGAAATATGCCAATTTTGACTGTATTTCATGAATAGACTTATTTGTCAGGACAAGATTATATATATATATATATATATATATATATATATATATATATATATATATACACACACACACACACACATAGGTACACATACAGTATGTATATACATACAAAGATGGTTCAATAATAATAGCCTATCCCGAAACCTAAGTAAAACCAAAACAATGTGCTGTGGTAAATTGTGTGCATGCTCAGGATGAATTAAACCATTAGCATTGCCATTACCATATATGTGTACTGTATATGTTAAGAGCTGTGAATATTTCAAACTAGCTCTCTTTAATAGAAGCAGAGCATTTGAATCACCGTTTGGGTGAGTTACTATGAGCGATGAGGGTTTGCGTTCAAAGACACCACATCATTTAAGTTGAGTTCAGATGTTTTGAGTGTATTTATGGGAAATTGTACTTCTATGTTAAGGGTCACATAGTGCCAGCGACAGCATCATCACGTGAACAGCACCTAGTCGGCACGGAGCACACAGTCCTAGTTCAATCCTGTCCTGACACAAAGGAAGGAGACCATTATGGAGGGGTTCATGCTTTGTGTGCGTTGTGTGGACCAATAGGCGAGTGAGTTACTTTGTTGATTTCAACCAGGCATAATAAAGATGTCTGGAGTGTCAGTGAATGCACCTCGTGGTAGTGTGGTGGAGAATGAGGAAGTGTTGTTCCAAGGACTGATGTGTTTGCCAGGTGGGATACAAACATGATGTTGGACTTGCTCTGCTGTTGATGAGTGAAGATAGGAAGAAAGTTACACAAGACTGTGGGGATGCTACACTCTTCTTCCGTCTGCCGTCATGACAGAGAGGTGTGGCTTTCCAAAAATGTTTTATGTAATCAATGAAATAATAGAATGTTATTTTTGAAAGCCGTATTAAAAAGGCATGTGCTGTAAGTGCATATTATGATGGCAGTTGCGTTGACCATATAGAACATATAGTACCATGCATGCATTCATGTGGCCTAACATCAACATCCACAAGTGTATTCCTTTCACTTATGACATTACACTATTCTTTTTTTCTCTCCTTTGCACAAATGTCACAATGTTTGAGAGGAGCTAAAAGTCACATCAGATCTTCTTAGGTAAGCCAGGCTGACATTTATCCCCATCACATATCACAGTATAAACTACAGCTGAGCGAAAGTGAGGTGTGCACAGCCCGGCACTATTACACAGGCAGACACCCACTGCATCATTTATCCTGGCCATAAATCACACCCCTGCTCTACCGACCGCACTGCCTTCCTCTCTTGTCCCAGCACAGCTCCCTGACGTATCATTATATCATATCATGGAATTACCTCCATAGAGTCCAACAGCATATAGTATGTACACACACACACCGACGCCATCTTTGTTTGCTTTCCATGATCATGTTAATTATGCCGGCACTGGCATTTTTATTGTTTTGGTCCAAGAAAAGCATGTTAGTATAACCTCCTATCACATCTTCTGTATATATATAATATCTGTATAATATCTATATAAAGCTATATATATATACACACAGTATATCTATATAAAGTTATCTATATATACTGTATATATATATGGGGCAATTGCTTTTTCACACAGGACCATGTCGCTTTGGATTGCATTTTGTGTTCATTTGTGTTGACTAATATATTTACATTTGTTTGATCACCTGAAACATTCAAGTATGACAAACAGAAATCAGGAAGGGGGCAAACACTTTTCCACACCACTGTATATATAGATAGATAGATAGATAGATAGATAGATAGATAGATAGATAGATAGATAGATAGATAGATAGATAGATAGATAGATAGATAGATAGATAGATAGATAGATAGATAGATAGATAGATAGATAGATACTGTATATGTGTGTATGTATGTCTATATAAAACAATTTATACTGTACATGTACAGTATATACGGTCCCATCTGTCCACAGGCTAGCTATTGGTTTGTCTAAGTAGAAGTACAGGTGAGTGTCTACATCGCAAATGATGAAGATAATTGAAGGGCTGAGCTGATACTGGGTGCTGCATTGCTGCTTGTTTACTGTTGTTGACTATTTACAGCACGTCACACTTACACACCACTCATCCCTACATGAAAAGCCACACTCCTACACGTGTCCCCGCTCATATTCCCACTCAAAGTTTCACACAACGAGACCCAGCAGCAAGTCTATCTCATGTTACACTGCTCTTCCTAAATAACCTGTAGTCTTTTTATCAGGGCTGTCAATAATAACACTCTTTTGTGTGATTCCAATGCACTGCTGCTACTAAACAGACTGGACGTCTATTCATTTCCAGACATGTGTACTAACGATTTCAATGCTTTGTGAATACATACCAGCACATGGCTAGGTGGTAGACGTTCAATCCTCCATCCTCCCATGATCTGTGGGCAAGATAATGAACCTCCAGTTGCTCCTGATGCTGCGTCATCAGTAGGTAAATGTGCTAACAGTGTCAAAGGTCATCAGCATGTAAATGTGCTAACAGTGTCAAAGGTCATCAGTAGGTAAATGTGCTAACAGTGTCAAAGGTCATCCATAGGTAAATGTGCTAACAGTGTCAAAGGTCATCAGCATGTAAATGTGCTAACAGTGTCAAAGGTCATCAGTAGGTAAATGTGCTAACAGTGTCAAAGGTCATCAGCATGTAAATGTGCTAACAGTGTCAAAGGTCATCAGTATGTAAATGTGCTAACAGTGTCAAAGGTCATCAGCATGTAAATGTGCTAACAGAGTCAAAGGTCATCAGCATGTAAATGTGCTAACAGTGTCAAAGGTCATCAGTAGGTAAATGTCCTAACAGTGCCAAAGGTCATCAGTAGGTAAATGTGCTAACAGTGTCAAAGGTCATCAGTTTGTAAATGTGCTAACAGTGTCAAAGGTCATCAGCATGTAAATGTGCTAACAGTGCCAAAGGTCATCAGTAGTTAAATGTGCTAACAGTGCCAAAGGTCATCAGTAGGTAAATGTCATAACAGTGCCAAAGGTCATCAGTAGATAAATGTGCTAACAGTGCCAAAGGTCATCAGTTTGTAAATGTGCTAACAGTGTCAAAGGTCATCAGTATTTAAATGTGCTAACAGTGTCAATGGTCATCAGTTGGTAAATGTGCTAACAGTGTCAATGGTCACCAGTATGTAAATGTGCTAACAGTGTCAAAGGTCATCAGTATGTAAATGTGCTAAGTGTCAAAGGTCATTCGTAAGTAAATGTGCTAACAGTGTCAAAGGTCATCAGTATGTAAATGTGCTAACAGTGTCAAAGGTCATCAGTATGTAAATGTGCTAAGTGTCAAAGGTCATTCGTAAGTAAATGTGCTAACAGTGTCAAAGGTCATCAGTAGGTAAATGTGCTAACAGTGTCAAAGGTCATCAGTATGTAAATGTGCTAACAGTGTCAAAGGTCATCCGTATGTAAATGTGCTAACAGTGCCAAAGGTCATCAGTATGTAAATGTGCTAACAGTGCCAAAGGTCATCCGTAGGTAAATTTGCTAACAGTGCCAAAGGTCATCAGTACGTAAATGTGCTAACAGTGTCAAAGGTCATCTGTTTGTAAATGTGCTAACAGTGTCAAAGGTCATCCGTAGGTAAATGTGCTAACAGTGCCAAAGGTCATCAGTATGTAAATGTGCTAACAGTGCCAAAGGTCATCCGTAGGTAAATGTGCTAACAATTCTATGGTTTCGTGTGTGGTGCAGGCCCAAAGCCATTACTGTATTGAAGAATACTGCAGCACTAATTAGTTGCAGCACTAATCATGTCTTGTCATTGAGCTTTCTGTTAGTAAGAGACAGTAAAAATGGGCATATTTCACACACAGTTGCAAATGGTGATTAATCATCCATCCATCCATTTTCTATGCCACTTAATCCTCATTTGGGTCACGGGGGTATGCTGGAGCCTATCCCAGCTGACTCTGGGCAGGCGGCGAGGTACACCCAGGACTGGTGGCCAGCCAATAGCAGGGCACATACAGTACGGACAAACAACCATTCACACTCACATTCATACCGATGGACAATTTAGAGTCTCCAATGAAGCTAAAATGCAGGTTTTTGGAATGTGGGGGGAAACTGGAGCACCACGAGAAAACCCACCCATGCGCACGCACGAGGAAAACATCCAAACTCCACACAGAGATGCCCAACGGAGATTCCAACCCAGATCTTCCAGATCTCCTGTGTGGCCAACATGCTAATTGCTAGGGCACCTTGCAGCCGGTGATTAATCATGATTAATTGTTTTGAAAACTGTGATTAATCAGATGAACATTTGCCATTGTCATTTGACAGCCTAAGTTTGTATCCATTCATTTTCACAGATTGACTTCATGTGAAGATAGTTAGGAATTCTATTTCTTTTTGGGGGTATAAAAATGACTCTAAGGTCCTCAAAAAGCGGCATGGTGTGTGATGTAAATGGGTTCACTGCATGAGTCTGTGTGTGTTTTTCTGCTTTCTGTTGCAAGCAGCAAGGGTTAAATAGGGTGGGATTAGAGGGCGAGCAGGGTGCAGTAAAGCAGTGCAGCACCGTTCAGGCTTGTCTACAGCAGCCACGGCACAGACCCCCTTCACTTAGCCCAGACTCGAATACTGACTTATGTGACAGTGCAAGAGAGAGAGAGAGGTGTGATGAAGCGGCAGAGAAGGTAAGAGGCTGTCAACACCAGAGTGAACGAGAGTGAAAACAGGCGTTTTTAGCCAAGGTGAGAAAAAAAACATCTATTTTCTAAACTGTGAACGTGAAAATCAAGAAAATATAAAGCCAACACCTTGGAATAACACAAAAGCAAGAAGAAAAAGATTCAAGTTGATGTCAACACAAGAAGAATTTATTCCCCCCGCCCTCTCACATATCCTTTTTTTTCCCCCTTGGCTGCCCAAAGCGCCCCCATCAATTCCTCAGTCTGCCTCCTTCACTTCTGTGTTTGTTTGAGAGGCGCTTGCATCACACCTGTTTGTTTGCACAGGAAAATGACGCTGGAGACAAAGCGTGGCCGTCTCTGAAGACCACTTGGATATGGTCTACCGTTGCCAACAACACAGGACTCCCTCCACCTCTCACCCCTTCTCCTCGTCTGTCCTCTCTAAAGCGGGAAAGCCACAACGCTGAGCCTGGCTGATAATTCCTACAAGTACAGCAGAGCGCTAAACACTCCCACTGCACCTCAGCTTAGTCCCAAGCATGACAATAAAGGCCTTCAAACTACCAACTACTTGACCTGCCTATAACCATTCTTTCTTTTCTTCATCCATTCACCTCAGGCATTCATCCACTTATCACGAATCAGCCCTACACCCGGGGGGTCCTAACTTTTACCCCCTGACGAGGGCCACATAGTTGATATTTTATAGAGCAACATGTGTGGATATGCTAACAAGTTAGATTAGGATATATTTCATCAACTTCACGCTTGGCTCTTGTTTTTTGATATTTCAACTTTCTTCTTAAATCATCTTGGTGCATTTTCTTGACCTAATATTATGACTTTATTCCCATAAATATTTCGACTTTATTTCCATACTATTTTGACTTTTGCACTAACTTAATTTTCCAAAAACGACAATTTTATTTTGTTTTGTTTCTCAGAATATTACAACTTTTAAAAAAATAACATTTTTTCTTTAATATTTGAACTTTATGTTACTAAAATGAAATTATTTTTCCTCACAATATTACGTGTTCATTCTCGTAAAATTGCAACTTTTCTTTCTTTTTAGACTGTGTAATATGTTGACTTTATTCTTGTAAAATTACAGCTGTTCTTTCCATTTCTACTGTTTTCTTTTACCCAACTATCTCAACTTTCTGCTTGTAAATCTTCTAAATAATTATGACTTTATTCCCATAATATTTGAGCTTTTTTGACAACCTAATTGTCCAAAAATGACAACTATTTTGTTTGACTTGTTTCTCATAATATTACAACTTAAAAAAATAGCATTTTTTTATATACTGTATTCATGCTAGGAAAGTGATGCTATTTTTCCTCATAACATTAGGTTATTCTCTAGGGATGTCAAAAGATCAAGATGAAAGTGCAACAAGATTTTTCAAAAAAATGTGTGATGGGCACCAGGCCTGGGATGATAATGAATGAATGAATGAATCACACAATAAATGAAAATGAAGTGGCTAATTAATATACTGCCAATGCGCGTGCGTGTCTCTCGCCCCCACACAGGCAGGAAGAGAATTCACTCTGTGCATTGATTTTAGCACCTTGGTGACATTGTTCCATAGAACAGGCATACAGTCTCTTTGTCTCAGTGGGTGGAGGCGGGTCCACTAGCATACACACAGAGTGCAGAAGAGTGTAAGGTAGTAGAAATGGTATAAGTGGATTGCAATATATTGTCATATATTTCTACATTTCTTAAACATAATGACAAATCTTGTCTCGTGAACCGAGTGTCTCGTGACAGCCGTACTGTTCTCTTTACTTTTTCTCTTTTATTTTGACATTATTCCAGTTAAATGTCTGCCATGTTTTATGTTGTTGTTTTATTTTGTATTTGTTGTTTGTTTCACTTGTTAAATGCCCATCGGTGTTTTCCAAATGTGTGTGGATGTTGTTGATGAATTGGCTAATTGGTGAATCATCCATGAATTGTTGCACGTGTACTTGAGCTTATTATGTCAATAAAGTCAGCGTGTGAGTGAGAATGAAGGTATTATTGTCAGTCGTGAACAAGTAGCCTGTGGGTGAATAAAAGGTGCTGCATGTGCCGTAATCCGCTGTGAAATATCTTATCCACAGCCATCACCTTTACATCGAGTCCTACATGAAATTCTATCCCCCAAAAAAGTGTAATTCAGTTAGTACGGCATTAGGAAAAGAAATGCCAAGAAAAGCCGGTGTGATTTTAGGCTGACAGGAGGTTGAAGCTGAAAGGCGCACTATCAGCAGCCAGCATTCACCTGAGAAGATTCACTCTCTAACCTCTGCTACTGCGCATCTCATTCCATTCCAGGCATATCGTACAGAAGCCAAAGCCACACTAGCATGCATCATCAAACGCTGTGCCACTAAAGATTAAAGGCTGCATTTGTCTTCATTAGCCCTGTGGAACACGCGTGTGGGTAAAAGGGCAGGTGAAAGGTGAAAGGTTAGAGACAGAAACACACCGTCAGGGTTAATATTCCTGCTCCTTTTGGTCCCTGAACGGACAAGACGAGACAAGCCGTGTGCTTATTGACAGGCTGGAAGAAGCATTACATACACTCATACACTGGAGGTCAAACAAAAACCAAAGAATACTTGCTTCTTGGTTATTAGCTGCGTTTAAAAACACATTTTTTCACATGAAAACAGAATTGTAGAAAATGTACTAAATGAATGAATGAAAACATTTGCATGCGCCTAACAAAAGGAGGGTACACGATAAACTTTTTTTTTCTTCAAAATGGCGTCGCTGGCAGTGGCCACCTTTGCAGCAGCTGTGTGTCTTCTCCTGCTTTTCTCCTCTTTGAAGTAATATATTCTTTCCTGTGGATATGGACTCATTCATCCACGTCTGGACTTGCCTATTCAAGCACATGTTTACGTGCCATGAAAGTGAGGTCCCACACGGGTGTGGTTCCCAGTGCACCCAGTGAGGTAAAGGCGCCATATCGAGGCTGCAGAGCCGGACCTAAGATCGAAGCAAGGAAGTGGAGATTCAAGCCTTCGGTGCTTTCTACCATCATGGGAAACGTGAATTCACTCCCGAACAAGATATTCAAGAGGAAGGAGGCCTGGACAAACTGGTGAGGAAGGCGGTCTCTGTCATCGGCACTGAGCTGGACAGCCTGGCATCGGTGGCAGAGCAAAGGACACAGAGGAGGCTGCTTTCCATCATGGACAGCCAGCATCATCTCCCGACAGAAGAGCAGTTTCAGTGGCAGATGACTATCACTGCTCTGCTCCTCCCCCACGCCTTAAGACTTTTCAACTCAACAGAGGGGAGCCATGAAAACACACATAACTTATTACGTTTTATTATTGTTATAACTATTATGTATTATTTAAACTGAAGTTAAATGTGACATATTTATTGATTTCTTCTTATTCTATTTTCTTATTTTTTTAACTCTCCTATTTTCCTTTGTTTTATTTTGAAGTGATCACGTTTCGTAGGACACCTTTGCATCTGTCTATTATCTATCTATCTACATAGAGTACCTGTACACACTGCTGTACTTCATAAGTACAATTACCACAAGACGCTTTCAAGCTGCATTCTGAGCCTTAGAACTCTTCAAGTTACCTATACCGTCATCCCTCCTTTATCACGCTTCATCACTTAAAGACATTTCTGCAATGTATGATTCCTTATTTATAAATGCAATATTTTTGTAGTTATATCCTAAAAAATCTGCTTACAACCTTCTAAATGCACTTTTTTACATTATTAGAGCCTGCTAGACATGAAATAACACCCCTACAGTCACCTTTACACTCCCAATAGCCAATATAGCAGACATCATAAGAGAAAATACTGTAATATGAACACACACACACACCTTGCCCATGGTTTCTTTCATTTGATACACTGAAAAAAAACTAGTAACATTTACGTGTTGGTAAGATTTTGCACAAAGACCTCGTAATGAAACTTTCCAAGTGTAAATGATGTAAATGTCTTTGCTTTTATTACATGAAATCTAAACAGGATTGGTAAGTAAATCTTATATTGCAAATCTTTTCTTTAAGTAAGGTCTAATTGAGTGTTTGCAGTACCTCTTATGTGCACTTAAGCACACCTCCATAAGATACTAAGATACGATTCTTTTCTGCAATAACTGAAGGTAAGTCAGGCAGTAAGGCTGATTGTGCTCTTGCCTGAGGTGTGGCGTGCGTTTGAGGGAACATATTGCATGCGTGCTGACACACTGAGGGTGTGGAGGACCTGCAGGCGAACTCTCCATGTGAATATTCATGTCTGCAGCATTTCTTGTTTGAGTGGTGACCAGCGCAAGCGTAAATAAACTATTTACACCTTCAACATTCCTACTCCCATGCCGCTTGACATTTAGAAACAAGATGTGTCAATATTGAAAAACTGAAGGAGAGTCCAATGTTTGATCAAAAGTGAACGTGGCCATAGAGTAATAAACATATTATATGTGAGATATGATGTAAATACATACTGTACAATACTCCGTTACACAACAAATAGGCTGACCCACTTCAACAGCAATTTGTAGGTGACTGCAGATGAAAATGATGTTTCAGCGATGGATGCTATTTAAACAACGCGTTTGCTTTTGCTTTATGCATGACAACTCATGCCCCCCACCCCCCACCACCACCACCTTTTTCATCACGCAATAAAAGGAGAAGAACTAACTCCACAAACGAACTGAAAATGAATACTAATTAAGACTGAAGATATATTCTGCTGTAATCACAGCAATATGCAATAAAACAATCAGATAAATCACATTATTAATTGCTTTCAAGGCAATCATCATTCATAAGTCGTAATCATTAGCAACAGTCCAATTATTGGTGATACAAATGGAGCTCATTGGCACAAAGACGCCTAACAAACTATTTTAATGACCTTGACAATAACACACTATCTGTGTTGCTGATGAACACGTTGCAAACAGGATAATGAGTCTTCACAACAAACAAAGACTACAGTATTCCATGTAGTGATGATTTCATCACACAATATTCATGTGCTTCTATTTCAGGATTGCACACACACGCTCTAGTCCAGTGGTTCTTAACCTTGTTGGAGGTACCGAACCCTATCAATTTCATATGCCCATTCACCAAACCCTTCGCTAGTGAAAAATAAAATATTATTTTTTTAAATTCAATACATAGGCATATGTTTGTTTACTGGTGCACAAAATGACGGAGACAGGACGCTGACTCCCATCACGGTCCGTGATGCATGTGAATCCATGCTGTACATATTCATCCCACCACTTTCTTTTTTTGCTGGACATGGTTAGTATGGATACAAATATTAAGAAGGAAATCACAGGACGTGCTACCACATCAGTCACACGTTGACTACTTGATGGTACGTTTCATTTGTACTCGGAACTGGGAAGTCGGAATGAGAGTGACGTGATCTCCGAGTTAAAAGCATTCCAGATGCCAAGTCAGAAAAACTTCACACTATAGCAATATTTTTTATAAATTATTTATTGATTATTTAGCATTTACACACGAGGCAGCCATCATTGATTGTTGACTCAGAGGTGGTGTGGATGCTCTGACTTCCAAGTTGAACATTCCGACTTCGGGGGGCGTTTCAGTCAGGTGTTCCCGCTAGGAACTCAGAAATTCAGACTTCCAAGTTCAAATGGAACGCACCATGAGTGAGCTAAATTCTTCGCAGCACTGATTGGCCAAGGCGAGCAATGTCATGTGATTATCTGCAGCCAGTGATGGCTCAGCGGGCGTGTCATCACGAATTGGCACGATGGGTCTGGTGTGTCTTAACCTCCGTGGCGGAGGCTCCGCCGAAGCCCTGGGACCGACTCACCGAACCCATAGGGTTCGATCTAACCCAAGTTAAGAACCACTGCTGTAGTCACTTCACCCCACCATGACCCTGAAGAACCTAACCACCGTGTAAACCAGGGGTCTCAATCCCACCGTCCACTATATTCTGTAGTGGAAATGTGCACTTTAGCTTGCTTAAAGGAAAGGCATAGCTGGGATATTTTGTCATGGAGTTGCATGACATCCCCATGAGCAGTGTAGTGCATCACCACCTGCTGGATGGTTCTCAACTTCAGCTGGCTGTTTTTCCTCCTGGTTGGGGTGGAAACGTGCTATGTGGTTTCTCATATTTGTCGTGTTCCCAAAATATCTGAAGCTTGTCTGACAAAGCTTGCATATTGTCAGACTCTTGTCCAACTCATTCTTACTTTCAACTACGTGAAAGCCAAAGTGCTAACTGACGCTCGTGTTAAACGTTGGAGCTTTTGGGAAGTGTTTTAATAGGCGGAAGAGGTGTGTTCCATTACGTGCATTCATTAGCTGCCTCTTTTTACTTGTTTGTATAGCTTTAGAAGGCACAGAAAAGAGAAAGATGTGTTTGTTCATGTCTCATATTATCATTGTTTAATTGGGCAAGGAATAGCCAATGCTGACCTTTGACCTTGCAGTGAGCTTGTCACACAGTGAAGTCGATCAAGCCATTAAACATGACAGCACAGGGTAAGTAAGAGGTAAGTAAAGAGGGCAACTACAAGTACTACTACAAGCAGTACTACAGTGGGAAATAAACAACAAGTACATGAACTGTCAACATGGACATGGATTAAGTTGATTCATGAGACGGTGCCTTGTGGAACCTTTTTGGATTGAGTGGCTCAAAGTAAATGTTGAGAGACCATCTCTAGCATTTAAACGTGACACCCCAGGTGTAAAATCATTCTGGGCTTGTCAATTTCAGTCCCCTACCTGCAAGAAAATCAAATAAATAAAATCAAATGATGATTTCCATGGTGATGTGTGTGAAAGTAAGGTATTGGCTTATTGACACACACATTCTGCATGTTGGTAGCATCATAAATCATTGCGTACATTCATCTCCACACTACTCCCAGATGTCAGCCGGTCCTTTCAAACATCACGCTCCGTTATTAAAATGTATTTTAAGTTCAGACAAAAGGAACAATAGACTTCTCTTGAATGCTGCAAGCTTATCTGCGTTACCAAATGCTTGGATTCCAAGCAGTGAACACACACAGGGGAAGATGCAATGTAGTGGCTGTGCTTTCAATCGCTCCATTCTTATTAGCGCTTCGGGCCTGAGATGAAAAAAACAGGTATAAAACCCAACTAAGCATAGACCCTGGGAGTCCACCCCGTCATCCTTTTCTGTGCCGTGGACTTTGCCCCTTTTCGTCCCTCGCCTTCCTTGGTCTCCATTTGTGCGCCTCAGGGAGAGGATACCTGTGACCAAAGGCCAGTAACATGGCAACTGAGGCAAAAGGGCTTCATGCCTGCTGCACCGCAGGGTGCTGGCATTTACTTCCCCCCCGTTTCATCCTCCAAGCCCCGAGCCCCACGCAGGAGCCCAAAAGAAATCCTCTTTGCTTTCTCAGCTGCCTCCTGCTTCCCATGTTAGGGAAACAATGTTGCACAAAAGACATGAAAACCACAACTTCCTGTCCCTTTGTCCACTGTCAAGGGCAAAGGTCATGTTTATTGCTCCTCTCTGCAGGGTATCTGCCTCTAAACGGCTGGATGATCTGGATGGCCACAACAGTAAAGCCCAGTGTTTACATGCATACGTTGGATGGAATGACCACAAAACTATTACACACACTTGAAATGTAGGTCACTCACACGCTTGCATTTCCTCTTCCACTACAGTATGTTCACTCACAACACAATGCACTGCATCACACCACACCTCACGCCCACTCTACGCTACCTGCTACCTGCTACCTGCTACCTGCTCTACATCAACAACATCTATCTACCACAACTCCTCTCTCACTTTCTAAAGCCCTTACAAGTACTACATACACTTACTAGTACTACGTACACTTACAAGTACCGCATACACATGTAGTATTACATGCATAAACAGCCCTTACTAGTACTACATACACTTACTAGTGTTACATACACAACCAGCCCTTACAAGTACTACTTAGAGAACCAAAGCTAAAAACGACTAGACTAATCCCTCCTTTATCAGGGTTCATTGGTTCCACACCAGACTGTCATAAGTCAATTTCCACAAAGTAGGATTCCCTTTTTCTAAATGGCATTGATAACCTGTTTACCACCTTCTAAATACTCTTTTTAACATGACTATAGCCCTCTAGACATGACATAACACCCCTATAGTCATCTTTACACTCCTAATATAGTAGACTTAAGAGAAAATGAAAATATGACATCATGGAAACAATGATTAGAGGGCCCTTGTTTGTTCAGTTTCTTGTTCATTTGCATGCCTGATAAAACTAAAGGTACCTTTGTTAGGGCAAATATAACAATGACAACAAAGATAGCTCATAAGAGTCCCATGTTTTGGTAGGTGCACAGCAGCATTGCTACCTGTTAATAAGAACATAATAGATTCAAGATTCGAGAGTTTTATTGTCACAGCATAGTAAAACGGACAGTTATACTAAGCAATGAAATTCTTATTCTGTTCATTCAAAGAAAAACACAAGAAAAAGAATAAGAACATAAGAAACATAAATACCAATAAATTAAGCAACAACAACAGAAGAGACATTAATACAGATAAATAAATAAATAAATAAATAAATAAAGTGCTATGAGTGTGTGCGTGTGTTGTGTGCGGCGTGTGTGAGTGCTTCGTTGAGAAGCCTGATGGCCTGTGGGTAAAAGCTGTTTGCCAGCCTTGTGGTCCTGGACTTCAAACTCCTGTAGCGTCTGCCTGACGGTAGGAGTGTGAATAATGAGTGTTGTGGATGTGTGCTGTCCTTGATGAGGTTGTGTGTTCTTCGTAGGACTCTAGTTTTATAAATGTCTTGCAGTGAGGGGAGGGCTGCCCCAACAATGTTCTGTGAGGCATTTCATAATAGCAGCATTTATTAGCATTTATAAGGCATTATTATCCATTACCTGAAATATCAATACATTCTTGAATAAACCTGTATGTAGAGGCTTATTAATGCAAATAAACATTCCATATATAATCTTATTTATATCATAAGAGGTATTAACTTGAATTACTGCTTGTTAAAGCTTATTACAAGCACCTTCATGTAAAGTGTTACCCAATGGACTACTAATACATTTGCAGCTTCGCTCTTCACACTACTAAACTGTGGTTTAATATTAGACAAAATATGTATATTTAAGCAAAGTACAACATTTTTTCCTCAATAAAAGAAGTAAAATACAAATACAGTAAAAGGCATTCAGAAGACGCACTGAAAGACGCTGTGATGATATGTAGTACTGTACACTGGTCACTAGGTGTCAGTAATGTTACTGTAATGTTGGCTGAGACACACAAGCAGCAGAACAACAGGCTTTTATTGCAGCTTGGAATCATCTCACAACAGGCACAATAATCCCTAACACGGCTACTGTTAACTCACACCAAGCTAAAACTCAACTCTGAACTCCCGACATCACTTCCTGTCCGTGCCATCAGGACATACTTACAGCAACACACATGAGTATGAGTTTTATTTATGCCTGATTTAGGTCTTATTGTCTATTATAATGTCTACTATATTGGGTAATGGGAGTATAAAGGTGACTATAGGGGTGTTATTTCATGTCTAGCAGACTCTAATAATGTTAAAAAGCATATTTAGAGGGTGGTAAACAGGTTTTCTATGCAAAGTAATCCTATTTTGCAGAAATACCCTTATCTTTTATGACTTACCTTCTCTTTCAATGATTCTTCTGAATGCCTAATATTTGTATTTTAGTTCAAATAGACATTTTTATGCTTGAAAATGCTCCATTTAGGCAAAACATGTGTCAGAATTTGCCTAAATATGCATATTTCTGACTAATAATAGGCCGCATCCAACCAGGAAACAGCAATGATTTATTTCAAATGGAAAGTGTGAAGTAAGGAGGGATTACTGCAGTAAGTCACGTATGTTTGCACCTGCATGTCGTATGCAGTATTAGTATGAGGGGGTGCTACTGGTGGAATTTTACAGATGATGAAATAATTGAGCTAAGTGTGTCAATGAAACGATTTAGTTAAGCTCATTAAAGTCTTTCTAAAAGGTCCAACAAAGCTGAATTGAACATGAGAAAGACTGATGGTACGTGATCTAAGCTTTTCCTCTTCCCACAAAAAACAAAATCCTGTTCAAGCCCTGGATTAAAAAGTCAAATAGCCTGAAAATGAGAGATTAGGATGATTCCCTCACAAGTTGTCCTGTGCTGCTCTTTTGAACGTTTGATTGCCAGTGAAAGGTAGGATGGTGACGTGAATCAATCAGTGGGAATGATGACAAGGTAGTCAATCATTGGTGTTCTGGCAGGAATGCAGTGGTGCTAATGTGCAGCCATTCACCGTGGTGCATGTCTGCTTTGCATGCGGCCTCTGGGGAATCAGCCTGGTCTCTTCAGGGAAAAGGGGGCACTAACTCCGCAATCGTTGCAGAGTCGTCAGTGACAGAGAGAAGGAGCCGGTGGAAAGCTCATCGATCAACCACTGGGAAATGCCAAACGTCAAGTGCAAGGCCAGTTTTCAATGCGGCGACTGCACATCAGAGGATGGCGCAATGAATACCAATGCCTTCATTGTCACTCGTCCAATTAGAAAAAACTCTTAGCATCCATTTCATAAAAGTCTACACCTCAGCTCAACGACGCCTCTCCTGTAAAACACAGAATGAAAGCGGCTGGATGTCAAGGATGGACAAGGATGGATGCCTGGAGGGTGCTCATGAAAGTGTTGTATCCCCCCGCTCCCCCCACGTGTTTGTTGTGGCTAAGTTATCCATCGTTCAGCAACAACTGTTGATGGCCTCTCTGGCACGGCTTTGGCTGTACGAACACGTGCATGAATACCCACCAATCATCTTATTCGGACAGAACCGAAACATACACAACTTTTTATGCAGTGTTACTGCTGTACTTCACTAAAACCTTGGCTAGCGCCATTTATCTCTTCCACAGGCTCCAATTGTAAACAAATACTCCAACTTTTACAATCAATTTTTACAAATCCAATTCATCTGTTCCACAAAGCCAAAACACAGAAAAGAAATGTAAAGGCATAAAAATGATGTATGAAAGGGATAAATGAACACCTTCTTTGAAGATGTGATTGTTGGCAAAGACACCATGTGGTACCACCTTCCTGTTTTGCTATGAGTTATTCTTGAATTCAATAGTGTTTCTCACCTTCTTTATCAAAATGCTGCCACTTGCAACTTTCTTTGGCTCCATTGTGGTTTATTTTTCACAAAAAGCTGTTTTTCTCCCTTTTTTAGTCGGGAACTGATATTTTCCTGAAACTTTACCTATGTTCTACTGCTGATTACTAAAGAACAGAAAAATGTAGCAACAACTGTTTTTTCTGATGAAAGACAGGGTCTAATGTTTGTTTTGGTGGGTTCCATGTTTATATCGCCATACAGCACAATATCCTGTGTGCCCTGAAAGATCAGTCCAAATGGTGTAAAAGTGCCGCTACTGAAGGGATTGTCTTTTCAAAAACGGCTGCGATTGAATGCGTTAATAACGACAAGACACAGGGCATATACGCTAACCAAGGCAATTTTTTTCTGTAAATTTTCAACACCAACCAAGGTTCTACTGTAGCTGACTACCGGTTTCTGTTTCCATGAATTAGCAGGCTAATAGATGCTAACAAGTGATAAAAAAAACCCCATTAAGAACACAGTTTGACTCATGCAGTGTATTAATAATGCAACAAGACGTGTGCCATCCATCCATCCATTTTCTATACCGCTTCTCCTCTTTAGGGTCGCGGGGGCATGCTGGAGCCTTGCCCACGTGATTTCGGGCGACAGGCAGAGTACACCCTGGACTGGTCGCCAGCCAATCGCAGGACAAGACGTGTGCCTTAAAAGGAAAATGTATGCAAACTGAGGCATCATTTTGGTGTTAACTTTTGACGTCAGCCAAAAGACAAGGTACCCTGGGCATACGCTAACTGAGATTCCACTGTAATTGTACAAAAGAGAAACATGTTTTTGTTGAGTGTGTTCTTTGAAAGGGCTATTGGTAACACACAGGATGCTAGCTGCTGGTTGTGTTCTTGTGTGTGTATTTATCGTTTACCGGATGTCCTTAGGGACATTTAAGAAGTGAATAACATCAAATAACAAGATGATTTCCATACAATTGTTGGTTTTTACATGGGTACAGTGGAACGTCGACCCAGAGTGTCAAATTCACGCAAAAATGTTGCTTCAGTTTGCGTACAATGTGGCTTTATCTTCATCCATGCAGCAAACTCTTGAATGTGAGCTGTGGATGCACTGTATTTACTGCTTTTGTGTGTTTTTCAGGCAGGAAGGGAAGTAGAGAGAGACTGACCATGCAGCACTCTCACGGATAGCTCCACGCTGGATCCATATAGCACGCGGACTAATTACACTCCATCTCTGAAAAATGTGCAGTGCAGCAGTGGAGGGCCCCTGCTGGATGCCACTTCACTATTCCACCCTTCATATTCTACATAAGCAAGAGGCAAATGATGGGCTATAGAGGATAAATGAGCAGTATTACTGGCAACAGGCAGATAAGAAGGCAGAAGGGAAAGAGAGAGAGTAAAAAGAGACGGAGAGAGGACTGGCTTTTCTGTCCAAGCCATTACCTTGCTGCTGGAGACACCACAGCGAGGAATGTGTGCATTGTTGTGGCAATTGATCCATCACTATATTGGCCAGAACAAGGCAGGGAAAGTGCACTGTAATTACAAACTATCTCTGTGGAAACACAAGCCTCATGCATACTGTATCTTCATGTATCATTGTCCTCCAAGCACGCTACTTCTCACCAGCAGCTCAAGTAGGGGAGTTTGGAAGAGCTTTCGTTCAAGTATGAAATATTCCACCAAGCTGAAGATGGGCACGAGCACGGTGGCACCTTGGTTGGCGTCATTATTCCCTTCCAGAACCCTTCCCACTCAATCCCAAACATTTTCCATACGAAATCATGAAAATCCAATTCATCCCTTCCAGACACACAAAAACCCCTTTTATAGTTTCACTATTATTCTTTTATACGCAGAAAACCATTGAACAAGAAATACAAATGATGACTGAAAGATGAACATCACTTGTGCCTTGATGGACCACTTGATTGTTGGCTATGAGGCAGCGAGATCCACACGGACACCACCGTTGTTTTTTCTTATCCGTGGACCATTTCTTGGCGTTCTTTTATTTTTGGGAAGTGCGTTAGTTAGCAACCAAGTCATCCAAAGGCGGGCACTCCAGTCACATGACTTGGAATTCAGTCAGACTCCAGTCACAATTTTGATGACTTTGGGCTTGATAATATCATCAAATACTTGCCAAATAACTCCAGACTTGAATCGGACTTTAGTCCAATGACTTGAAAATACCTAACTAGATTTTCAGCGAGTGTGTTGAGTAAAATGTGTCCCCATTCAAAGTGTTCCATTATTTCCATATTTCCCCATAGAATCTGCCTCTGTCCAATCAGGGTTGAGAACAAACAAGAGGGTGTGGCTTACATAAATCCTGTATGCACTGTCAGCACGATTTTCCTGTGACTAGGTCTTGTCGCACCGCTTATTTGATTTCCAAATAAAAAATAAACTAGACTGGACTGGTAAATGATTCAAATGATATTTTATTTACAAAACACTGCTTACGACTTGGAAGGACTCCCATGACTTCACACTCAACTTGACCAGTCTTCTCTTGACTTGAGAGTTGACTTGGACTTGCATGTCTTGACTTGAGACTTGACTCAAGACTTGAGACCTGCAAAACACTGACTCCAGTCAACCGCTGGTGACATCATAGACGGGCGACGGAGCTGTGGGACGATGACTTCTGGTTCTGGTGTCCATGGTAACATGCCGCTAACAGAGCGTTTTATGATAAAAACATGCCACCAAGACACTCGGACTCACGCAGTGTATTAATAAAGACAAGACGTGCCATGCTAACCAAGGTTCCACTCCATCTGAGGCGCTGTCCGCACAGAAATGTTTTCAGGTCAAAACGGCAAACCCATTTTTACGGCATTTGATGGTTTCAGCCTTTCATCCACATGGAAACGGCGATCTGGGTATTTTTGGGAAATTGGGAAAATATGAAGTTGGATTGTCATTTTCGCATAGACAAGTGAACCGCTGTTTTACAAAAACGATGACGTCACCGTCACGTGACCAGAAGTGAGCTTTGACGACAAGCCAACATAATATGTGAATATCTGGTCTGGGATGACTCACCCCAGTCCACATCCTCCCGACATGTTGCTGTCTTGTACTCCAAAATGACTCGTAGAAGTCATTCCACTTGGTCGTAAGTCTAGATGAGCCTTGGACGGACATACTGTATGCGCATGCGCTCTTTCTTCTTCCATCATTTGGTGTCACGTGGTTTCATCTGTGTGTGTGTTTACAGCGCCACACGTAGGTGTGCCTTGTGTGTTACATCCTTTTCACCCAGTCATCCGTTCACGTCCGGATGCAACTATCTACTAATCGGCCACAGTGTGGATGCTCATTTTTTTTCAACTTGCCAAAAAAAACAAAAAAACCTCAGGAAGGTCTCCGTGTGGATGGCTGCTCATATCAGGATTTCCTTTCCCTTGTATTATATTTTGTGTGATGGTTGTTGTGTAGGCCTAGCATACTACAGAAGCAGACAATGTGCCATCTGGGAAGCTCAATATGTTCTTTGACTGTGTGGAAAATAAATAATTATAGCAAAGAGTAATGGTGCTTGAGAGATTAGAGAGTTTTTGTGCATCCATGTCTATGTTTAGGTGCTTTATCTGATAACACGCCACATGTCGCTACTCATAAGTGAGAGGAGGCTGCAGCTGAAACCTCTCCACTGCAGACACACTTTGCTTCTGCCCGCATCACTGAGAGCTATATTGTCACTGAACAATGTTTCGGTGGAACAAAGACTTTGGTGAATAAAAGGAGTTTAATGGTGGCCGTGTTCGATGACATCCGCTTTCATTGAAACGGCCAAGATGTTCTACTGCAACCACAACAAGCCCCTAATCTCCCGAAGCTGGAATGATGTCGTTTAAATATGCACACACTTTGCCTCCTTCAATTCAGTCTTCTGAGACTAAAATGTGGCCGCTGACATTTAATGGATAACAGAAGTGAAAACTGCAATAGTTCTGCCAGTACAAGAGACAAAGGGACCAAGACCTCACGTTTTTCAAAATAAAAGATGATAAATATGGATTATGGCGGCCCACGGCCTGGTGCTTTTCTCCGTCTAGTCCCACAAATGTGTCTCTAAATTTAGCATCGGTTTTATCAGGCAGCTGCAATCCAGCAGGAGAAGACTTGGGAATAAGGGAATACGGAGTAAAGGTTGAAAGGTATCTAAAAGACAGGTGTGCGAGACAAAAAGATTGAGAGGCGGGGAAGGGTGCCATTGTCCGGGAGATTCTGTCCATCACTTGCCACTTGCAGAATGAAAATACATCTCTACTAATATCCGCCCGCCTCACGCACACACACACACACACACACACAGCCACCAGACAGATGGTGATAAAAAATGTGAATTTCAATTAAGGTAAGGAAATGAAAGAATGGCAGTTATAAAAGCAAGAGGCTGGATAACGACTGGATACTTTAGCTAAGGCAGATATCATACATTTGACTTTTCGTCCATCGTGCTCTACACCAGGGGTGCCCATGACGTCCATCACAAGCTACCGGTCAGCCACGGAGGCGATGTGGGTCGACCGCATGAACATCACTTTGTAGATGTCATGTGACATTAATCTCGCCTCCTGATTCGCTCTTGCTCCCCCACGGCAAACATGAAGTGGTGAACAGACCTTTCAAGCACTGGAAAAAAGGATTTTTGCCACAGTAAATGTCACTTTACTTATACATGGAAACCATGTGAGAAAACCGTAGTTAATGTATTTATTTGAAGAAATCTTTGTAATATGAATGTTTTTACGTAGTATTAAGTAGTCCATTGTGATGTACATTTTTACCAATGATAGTAAGAACACATTTTGAGAATACCAAGTAAAATGTACTACAAAGTTCATATGGTGACGACCACCAGAGGGAGCTACCGTTGGCCAATGAACTGCTCTGCTGGGACTAATGCATTATGGGTAAAAATTCAAATAGCTGTTGTTGTTGTTCCTTGAAACTCATATTGATAACTGTAAAATCCATGAGTTAACCTCACTTAAAAAAAACATGCAAACCGATTGCATTGAAAAAAACCAAGTAAATGGAATTTAATAATTCTAGCTGAGCACAATAGAAGTTTACATTTTACTTTGTACACTCGTGAGAGGAACTTTTTATTATAAATAAGTTTGTTCTACTTTTTATCTGAGTTGAGAGTGCGATTGGATTTTACAGTGTACTTGTCTTGTATATTTACTTGCTACCTTTTGAGTGTTAAGTTGCCGTGTGATGATTTTAGCGTTCTTTGTAGCTGTTTGAGTCTATGATCTCCTGCAATTCCTGATGGCTTGACAAGCTCCTTGAGGGTTCCCTTATAACTCAGGATTGGCCCCTGCTGAAGAATGAGCTACTGACTTGCGAGCGGCACAACATTTACAGGATTAGTTGTAGTTCTAAAGTCTATGAGATATCACGAGATTACAACATGGTCATAAACTAGCTGCACCGCTGTATAAGCCACAGGGTTCAAAGTTTAAGAAAAATACACTGGGAATTAAAGTAAATATTCATTAAGACATTTTTGTAGGACATTTTTAATAAGCAAGTAGGGATTACTTGAAAAAATGTCAATAATTTGAAAGCAAGTAAAAATAACTACACATTGTTCTGAAGTTGTATGAGGTAAAGCAATATGCTAATAAATGTTTTTTTTAATCATTCTTAAAAAGCAAGTAGAGCTTACTTGAGAATGATGTATAGTTTCCATGAGAATGACTTACTGTAGATTGTCTTTGTGGAAAAAGTTAGAGCTTTTTTAAGGAAATGTTACTCCAGATTTCTTTTCAGTGGTCTACACACGGAGATGCAACTTTCATCCATATTACAGTGATTACGGATAAACTAAGTGAACGGTAAGGTTTCTACATCTATAAGAAAAGTTATGTGTTGACTTGTAGCGGCTAGTTATATAGAAACAAAGCCAATAGTTCCATGGCTTTGCTTCACATCCTGAACTCCACTATAGAAATGTTGCTTAAACTATTATTTCATGATGACTTGGAAAATGTGTTCATTGCTGAAACCTTTTTAATATGTCGCCTTGACATCATTTTCATTTCTTGTATATGTGTAACGTTTGATAGCAAATGCTAACTGGACGTAACACATGAAGCGTGCGCCTGATGAACGCTACGTGGCCATTTTCACTGGCAGGTATGAACTGTTGGTGACGTGTCATTATCTTTATTGCCATACTGAATGCAATTGTGAATTGTTTGTGAATGATATCAACTACAGTGGTACCTCAGTTAATGTCCTCCCCGCTTAGTGCATTTTTTGGTTAACAACCAAAGTGTTTGCTAAAATCTTGCCTTGGCTTGCGTTTGCCTGCTTGTCGTTTAAGGTTCACTCTGCGCATTGCTTTCAGCACCTAGGCACCTTTGTTCCGCAGAACAACAGCATGAACGGAGTGAGCCCTTTTATAAGTCATACAGTCTCTTTGTCTCGGTGGGTGGAGGCGAGCCCACTAGCATACAAACAGAGTGCAGAAGAGTGTAAGGTAGTAGAAATGATATTAGTAGATTGCAATACATTGTCATATGTTGTACTTTTCTTCAAAGTAGTGTTAAAGTGGGCTCGTCTCGTTCTGGTAGACCCGATCTAGTGTACTGTCTCTTCTGATGACACCCCTACCTGACAAAGCAGTGTTTTTCACATTTACCTTGCCAAGCTACGGAGCTGCAACATCTTCATGTCTTGCCAAACGTATCCAAAAGTGCATTTTTCCAGCACCAAAATGCTATTTGTCGTATACATGAGCAAAAAAAACAAGTTTTTAGCCTTTTTCAGTTAACACTGTCCCTGACTTTGTCTCACTTAACATCTGCCTAATATTCATTTCCAACGCACACACACACACACACACACACACACACACACACACACACACAGGTATGTACTCAATGGGAAATTAATGAATCCAATATGAGTTTTTTTTATGCCTCACCTAAAGTGACACATTCCCACAGTCTCATCATATTCCACACAGCGCAGATGTGGACTGTTGCATCCGTTTAAAATGAAAAATAATGAGGGAAGAAGGTGAAGATAATTTGGGCCAATATAAATGCAAAGAGCCTATAAGGTCAAAGTTGGACTAATTAAAAAGGCTATAAAATGCTGCGCTGCTGTAAAATTGCTGCATGTAGCAATCAATTACAAATCACGAGATGGCGTTGGGCAGTAGCAGGCAGGAAATGAATCTGTCAACACGTTTCATTACTGTCTGATAACACAGAGGAAAATGGAGTTGTAAAATCGGCGTAACAAGCTCGACTTGACTTGCTTATGCATTAAGTCTGTGTGATTATTCCCCATTAGACACTTTTTTTCAGTAGGACACAAATAAATGCTCTTTGTGGGTTTCTTTGGCAATAGGAGAGAATTCTACGATATTTTCTGAGAGGAAGCCTGCATTCGGAGCACGTACAGTAGCAACGGCAATGTTGTACACCATTTTGGGTCACTGGTGGCCGAAGATGCTCCCACGGCCGCGGCACACCTGCAGTGCCGTTGTAAAAGAAGATGCATTGAATGGAATAAATGATGGGTAGATGTGGCCGGGCCTGTGTCAACCACACTCGATGAACTGTACGCCGTGTTGCACATGCGTACACTTTCACCAGAATTTAAATGACAGCCAAAAGGCCAAAGCACCTGCCTTGGAAAAGGATTCAACCACCATGGCAAGTCACATGATTTCTCACCGTGTCCACGCTGACAACAATTCACACTAGAGATGCATGATAGCTGCTTTTTTTTTCAAACCGATACCGATAACTTTCTGCTTGATACTGATAACTACTTTTTAAAAAGTAGAGGTAGTTTGTGCACACCTGGAGGTAAGAAGGATTGGAACTAATTAGGATTTGATTGATTTGTCCTAATCAAATATAATGACATCACTACTATCAGGAGAACCAGGCGCTATCAGGAGCGGGAGGAGCCCCCTGCTGTGGCCCAGCAAGGTGCACTGTATTCAGACACACGCTCCGAGTAGTCGGTGTGACCATTTATTTGGCGCCCCCTACTGGTGGAAAATCATTTCACATTTTAACAAGTGCGGCTGGGGGCCATTTGCAGCCTGTGGCCCACCTCACACTCCACAAATAGAATTTAAGAAAAAAAACTAAACATGATCACCATAACGTCGTAATATTAGGAGGAAAAATAACGTCATTAGCATAAAGCTGTTTTTTTTTAAGTTGAAATATTATGAGAAACAAACAAAACAACGACTAAAGTTGGAATGTTTGGAAGATTAGGTTGTGTAAAAAGTTATAATGTTACAAGAATAAAGTCCAAATATTATGGGAATAAAGTCATAATTACAAGAAGAAAATGTTCAAGAAAAACACGGAAATTGTTGGGAAAAATGAAAAAAAAATACCCCAGCAAAAATAGAAAAAAAACAGTTGTAATTTTATGCTAATTAAGTCAAAATATTTAGACAAAAAATGTAAATGAAAACTGTATTGTGAAAAAAAAGAATCAACTATGAGAAAAAATAATGTCATTTTAGCAGCAAAGAGCTGCAATATCTTTTAAAAAATGGGCTATTTATCAGGACTTTTCCCCATTGAAAGTCAATGGACACTTTCACCAGTTGCACATTGCTTATTTGTTGCCCCCTCCTGGTGGAAAACTGTTGGCATAATATTGTTCACATTCCAGCATGTTTCCAACATTGCGAGATTGACTCTAGTACTGTATTTCTACATTCATTCTCCATTTCAAGATTAGAACATTTCTCCAGCATTTCGGTTCAGCTTCAGCTTTCACACACAATTGCTACAGAAACCGCTTCAGCTCCTCTCAAGCTGAACTCCTATGACTTAGAATGGATCATGTGCCGTAATGACTTCATTTCAAATGAGGGCACTGAAGTCCTACACTGCCAACAAAATGTTTCTAGTTTTTACATTTTGAATAGATAAGTGGTACAGCCACACATTTGCCATTTGTGCAGCACATTTGGGTAAAATGTGCTGCTAAGGAAACATAGGACTTGTATTTGTCCACGATAAACACGCTTAATTCCGTCATTAAACATCAGCTAGCAGCCTGTTGTACATACACTCCCTGTAGATTTAGCAGCCAAAGAACAAGGCAGGCTTATGTAGTCTAATTCTTCCAATCAAATAGCAACAAATATTCATTTTCTTCCTACTTGGAAAATAATTTTGCTTGGACAATCACACATTAAATCCTACTTTTTTCCTCCAAAGCATTTCCTTCCTCTCATTTGTTATTTTTTGGTTGTGTGTGCACAAATGTGCTTCTATAAATACACTGGTGTATATTTACTGGCGTGTGCGACACCGCACACGTTTACTTCAGTGCTCTTCCACAGCTGCCAGATTGTGTGGACTTGTGAAGTGGAATTAAATGCAAAGCTCCATCTCTGGGAGATGACGGCGGGCTACGTGAGAACATGACACAAATGTATAGAGATGATAAAATATGATGGGGATGACGATGAAAAATGATTGGCATGAGCCAACATGTCAGCAGTAAAATGGTGAATGATGTGCGGAAGATAAAGGTCACAGATGAGGGCCGCAACATTATGTTGGGAAACAGCCAAGCTCTTTAGCGCCCCGCGTCGATCCAGTAAGACGCCATTAAGGCTCTTTTCCACGTGAAGCACACAGTCTATCACCCTTATCGTAAAGTCACACGCCAAGCATTCCGCATTGTTTGCTTCTTTTGTGGTGGAAGTCTGCATGCTGAGGTTGTCCTCCTTAAATGTGGAGCGACACGCCACACGCTCTGTAAGCGTGCATATCCATCTCACCCTGCTTTCTTACATCTCAACCCTCCGCTGCTTATTACCAACAAGTCAGTGCACATGTCTGTCACTGGGACACTTTGGAAGCTATTAAACAAGGACTGTGCTGCGCTCCAGCAGTAGGAAGAGGAGCATTGATGAGGCTCTCGCTTCAGGTAGAAATGGTACCAATGCAGAATGACAACTGGAAATGCACAAAACTCACTAGCAAGAAATAGTCACCTCTATGGATATACACTTAATAGTAAATATAGTGTATGTACTGTATCATTTGCATGGTGTATAGTCTATGGGATCAGAGTGAAAAAAAACGTTCATTTAACTTCAAACCAGCGTAATTCAATTTTAATGGACAAATCACACAGCCAATGGTGATCTGTGGGCATATCAGCTACAATATCAAGTACAGTATCAATACTTTATCAGGAAGGGATCGTGATACTGATACAGTGTCCTGGATCAATTCCTTCGCTTTGGCTGGAGAATGAAAACATTTGGGTGTGATGTCATAAGACGAATATGAGACAAGACAACATTTCAGATTTTTTTTCCAGGTATTTACATCCCGCAAATTAGAAGACACCCATTTTTCATGTGAGACAAAAGCATTGGAATCAGTCAATAGCACTGAACGTCTCTGCTCGCTTTCACACTGGGTGGGATAGGTTTTACCTGTGTTGGATGCATTTAGAGGTGAAAACAACATGAAAACCGGAGCGCTTCATCTATGGATGAATGACACAACAGTCAGCCTCAGGATCTCATCATGGTATCTCTACGCATCATTAATAAAATGCACCTGTGTTGCCCATTGATTGGCCCACGGTGGGGGCGGGGTTACGGTTGGCAGCAGTATGTCACGGCCAATGAACACAGGTGCATTTTATTTTAGCAGTAGTTCAATTTGCATGTCACAAATTCCAGTACCACTTCAGGGACTGTTTCAAAGTACCCATTTGGCACCAGTATCGGATCAAATGTAAATGATACCAACCCTAAACACAAAGTCTGCAGTTAACTAACTAGATAACTAACTAACTCAGTGAATGTGAATGCTGTTGTTAGGAGGAATGGAGTCATGGGCTATGTCGTAGATGGGTTTGGTAAGCAACATATCAGAAAAGAGGCTAAAATGCCCATCAGTGTTTTCCAAAGTCAAAGCTGATGTGTGTGAATATCTTGTTTGCCCTAAAACACAAACATAACAGCTCTGCTTTCATGCATGACTCAGGACATTTGAGAGGCTGAAATCAGAGGATATTTTCATTTGAAAAAACATTTTTGTTTAACTATTCAATGAATCAGTGATGAATTGATGAATTGTTGCAATCAGAGGATATTTTCATTTGAAAAAACATTTTTGTTTAACTATTCAATGAATCAGTGATGAATTGATGAATTGTTGCAGCTGTGGTCCAACATGAAAAAGGTTGCACAAAGGCATGGTCTTAAGGCAACACGTAGGAAAAGGGAAGCCTTTTTAAGAGCCAGCCATCCCGTGCTTCTATTAAACAATAATTAAGATTGCGAAAGCAGAAAATGGCTGACTTTACCACCTGTCACGTAGCACGCTAATATAAGCTAGCTCAGGACTGCTGGAGTGCAGAGGGCCAAGGTCAGTGCTGCTGTTGGAGTTTGTGCTGACTAAAAGCATTTGCATTTAATTGTCTTGGAGACAACAGAGAAAGTCGAGCGTGTATTTTGCCATTTCCACGTATAACACCAGTATGCTAATAAATACCACACATCCCGACACACCCCACCAACACATTCAACTTGTGTTTTGATGCGTGCGTGAATGTGTTGTTTGTATCTCCGGGGTCATGTGGAGTTCATCAAAAGGTTTTGAGAAGAGGTCTTGAGAGGTGTCGTCAAAGACCACGTCCTTCTCTGTGCTGCTCACCCTGCGTCCTAACTGGATCGCTGTCCTCATTACTGTCAGTCAGCATCAGGTTTAGCAGTGGCAGGCTCCTGCACAGCCCCCTGTCCTCTCTGCCCTGCCAGCGCTTCCCTGCCTGACTGCTGCCATTGCTAAGCATTGTAAGAACCCCCTCAATCCCCTAGAAAACCTAATTACTCTCCACTAGCAACCAAGGAGACCAGAGCAGAAAGGAGGTTGAGGAAAGAGGAATCACACAAATGTGCACTCCACTTTCAAGGGACCTAACAATTATCCACACAAGAAACAGTAACTAGGGTTTTACATTTGCACATGATTTATCCCTCTGTGCAAGCAGAAACGCTGGCACAGAAATAACACAAAACACACAAAAACACACGCATGAATCAAGTGCTTTGACTGGCCGCTAACTGGGTCACTCTGCTGCCGATTGTGTTTGACCACCAAACAAACACTCCTTCATTTGTCTGCGCTTTGGCCTCTTTTTCATCTGGAGCACTTCCACTGTGGCCACTGAAAGATAAACAGCTGACAGGTCACCGACTTCAAGCCATCACCACCACGCACCTAGACACACCTCCACACACCTCCACACACCTAGACACACCTAGACACACCTCCACACACCTCCACACACCTCCACACACCTAGACACACCTAGACACACCTCCACACACCTCCACACACCTCCACACGCCTGGACACACTTAGACACACGTAGACACACCTCCACACACCTCCACACACCTAGACACACTTAGACACACCTAGACACACCTAGACACACCTAGACACACCTCCACACACCTAGACACACCTCCACACACCTAGACACACCTCCACACACCTAGACACACCTCCACACACCTCCACACACCTCCACACACCTAGACACACCTAGACACACCTAGACACACCTCCACACACCTCCACACACCTCCACACACCTAGACACACCTCCACACACCTCCACACACCTAGACACACCTCCACACACCTCCACACACCTAGGCACACCTCCACACACCTCCACACACCTAGACACACCTAGACACACCTCCACACACCTAAACACATCTCCACACACCTAGACACACCTAGACACACCGAGACACACCTTCACACACCTCCACACACCTAGACACACCTTCATCTGGAGCCCTTCCACTGTGGCCACTGAAAGATAAACAGCTGACAGGTCACCGACTTCAAGGCATCACCACCACGCACCTAGACACACCTCCACACACCTCCACACACCTAGACACACCTAGACACACTTAGACACACCTAGACACACCTAGACACACCTAGACACACCTAGACACACCTCCACACACTTCCACACACCTCCACACACCTCCACACACCTCCACACACCTAGACACACCTCCACACACTTAGACACACCTAGACACACCTCCACACACTTAGACACACCTAGACACACCTAGACACACCTCCACACACCTCCACACACCTAGACACACCTCCACACACCTCCACACACCTCCACACACCTAGACACACCTACAACTCACCACCAGCAAGACAAAGGAGATGATCATTAACTTCCAGAGGAAAACATCTCACTTCACACCGGTGAACATCCAGGGAGTGGACATAGAGTTGGTAGACAGCTACAAATTCCTGGGTGTTCACCTTACCAACAAACTGGACTGGTCCGTCAACACCCACGCCCTCTACAAGAAGGGCCAGAGTCGTCTCCACCTGCTGAGGAGACTGAGGTCCTTTGGTGTGTGCAGGACTCTTTTACGGACCTTTTATGACTCTGTGGTGGCCTCAGCCATCTTCTATGCTGTGGGCTGCTGGAGAGGGGGCAGCACGGACAGGGACAGGAGCAGGATCAATAGGCTGATCAGGAGAGCGAGCTCTGTCCTGGACGGTCCTCTGGACTCCGTGGAGGAAGTGGGGGAGAGAAGGATGTTGGCTAAGCTGACATCCATCATGGACAACACCTCTCACCCGCTACATGACACTGTGGGTTCCCTTAGCAGCTCCTTCAGCAGCAGACTGTTACACCCACGGTGTAAGAAGGAGAGGTTCCGCAGGTCCTTCATACCGACCGCTGTCAGGCTCTACAACACCTGCACCACCTGAACCATGTTGTAGTCACTATGTATTCTTTACTTGCGTATCTTGCTTGCTGCTGTAACAAGTCAATTTCCCTGCTGTGGGATTGATAAAGTACTATACATACATACATATATACTGCATATCTGTGATGTACTAGATACTGCATATCTGCGATGTATGTACTAGATACGGCATATCTAAAGTTGGACTTAACTTTCAAACTGACTCGATATGTTCCATAACTATATAACTATAAAGTACGTAAGTATAAATTCAGTACAACGCCTGGCGATGACATCACAGGCAGACTGAATGGAGTGTAGCATCTGAAGTGTACGGCGTCTAGAGTCACTCTTACGCCACGAGTTCAACGTCTTTATCATGAAAACCACACACATGCATCCATAAAGCCTGCAGTGCTTAAATCCAAGGCTTTATTTCCTAGTATGGATTCCATCGATTGATTACCTTTTAAAGGATGCTAGATGGATATATGCCGTCCTGAATGGAAACTTTGCTGGACTCAGATGGATGTAGTTGGATGGTAGGAATATAAATCCATGCATGGGTGTTTCAAGTTTGGTGTGGTTTTTGCGGTACTAATTTCAGGTGGAACACCAAATATTTTGCAAAATTATGAAGTATTTGGACCACATTGGAAAGAAAAGATTATTACAGACACAACACAACACAACATAAATGTCAATGCTCACACAGACGTCAGCAAGTCCGCAAAAAGCCTGAAAATGCTTCATATAGGCTAAGAATAAGTACAATGTACTTAAATATGCATATTTGTACTCATAATAGGTCATATTCAACCATGAAACAGTGATCATTTATCCATTCATTCATTTTTGAAAAGGCAATATAGTGAGGGAGTGATAACTGAACGGCGATACTGCGAGGGACTACTGTACATATCTTTTGTTTGTGCAGCAGGTAGGCTGCAGAAGGCAACCAGTGGTATTTTACCTTTACATCAAGTCATGTCTCGTGTCCACTTGTGTGTTGAAAGGCTGACAGTTGAATAGGTGTGTGCCAAGTCAGAGCGCTATTAAAGCCACCCTTTTTCACCCAGCAACTTATTTTCCGTGGAAGTCTCACTCATGGTTCCATTCTTCATCTGGCAGAGAGTTTATGGACAATAGCTGCACACGTGTTTGTGATAATGAATATTTCCTATCAAGCAGCTTGTGTCTGGCATGCCTTTCCTCACTGTGGACTGTTGGTTCCAGTGCAGTATGTAAAAGCCATTTCAAATCCCATTTATCCTGAGAAATGAAAGCAATGTCTTTCCTGTGGGACATCTTGGTTATTTGCAGCTACACTACAAGTGCTGTGCCCTACAGCCTGAAATGCTATGTCAAGTTTGGAAAAAAGAAAAATGCTGTTGCATTCATCTCGTTGCTGTGAGTGAATATGCACTGAAATATGGAAGGTCTAATAAAAAACGATCCCTCTTCACATGACAAATATCTGGGAGGGCTCATTGTCAAGTTGAACAAAAGATATTGATATCACACTGTTCTTCATTCAGGACGTTTGTCCTTGATTATTCTTTCAGACTCATGCAGCTGTGAAGAGTCGGAACGGCAAACTGGTGCTTTTAATAAACTCCCAGAGACATTGAAAGGGGGTGGCAGCCACGCAGCTTTCATTTACCCAGCAGTGAGCTATGTCATTCCAAATAAAGATCACTCGGAGATGGGGAATAGCATAATGCTAAGTCTACAACAAATAACTCAACAAGGTGTAAGACATGCTGGTGTAATCCCAAAAGAAGCGTGCAATAGAGTCAGCTACTGTGAGACCAAGAAAGACAAGAATATTCAACTGCGGTAAACGCAGGGTTCCTCAAACATTTCCAACAAAATGTTGCCACGGGTCTCGCACACTGTCTTGGTTATTGTACAATATTTCAGCAAACAAACTTTCACATGTGGCATTACCACAGATACACACAGACTACTCCTAGCATTGTTGTGTATTCAGCCACCTTGGATCACACACACCACACCAAATGTTACCATACTAGGGTATCCTGCATGGCCCGTTCGTTTGGTAAACGCAAATATACACACCGATATTACACCAACCAGTCTGTTGGCCCGCATACCATTCCACCAGCTCCACTGCCCAAACAAAGAATCCCACGCATTGGTGATTCACTCATAGCGTATTATCGATACGCTGCATGAGTCCAACTGTGTTATCGATACGCTGCATGAGTACAACTGTGTTATTAATACACAGCTTGAGTCCAACTGTGTTATTAATACACTGCATTAGTCCAACTGTCTTATTGATACGCTGCATGAGTCCAACTGTGTTGTTAATATGCTGCATGCGTCCAACTGTGATATTGATACGCTGCATGAGTCCAACTGTTTTATCGATACGCTGCATGAGTCCAACTGTCTTATTGATACGCTGCATGAGTCCAACTGTGTTATTAATATGCTGCATGCGTCCAACTGTGATATTGATACGCTGCATGAGTCCAACTGTTTTATCGATACGCTGCATGAGTCCAACTGTCTTACTGATACGCTGCATGAGTCCAACTGTGTTATTAATATGCTGCATGCGTCCAACTGTGATATTGATACGCTGCATGAGTCCAACTGTCTTATCGATACGGAGCACGAGTCCAACTGTTTTCTTAATACGCTGCATGAGTCCAACTGTGTTGTTAATACGCTGCATGAGTCCAACTGTGTTATCAATACGCTGCATGAGTCCAACTGTGTTATCAATACACTACATGAGTCCAACTGTGTTATCAATACGCTGCATGAGTCCAACTGTGTTATCAATACACTACATGAGTCCAACTGTCTTATCAATACGATGCATGAGTCCAACTGTGTTGTTAATACGCTGCATGAGTCCAACTGTGTTATTAATACGCTGCGTGAGTCCAACTGTGTTATCAATACGCTGTATGAGTCCAACTGTGTTATTGATACACTGCATGAGTCCAACTGTGATATTGATACGCTGTATGAGTCCAACTGTGTTATTGATACACTGCATGGATCCAACTGTGTTTGTAAGTTATTTTTATGACAAATTGTCCCTGTTAGCAGCATGTTAGCATGGAAACCGTAACCGGAAGTCATTGTCCCCCAGCTGCATCGCCCATCTATGACGTCGTCACAGGTTGACTCTGTAATTATTTGCTAACTAACACAGCTACACCACAAGTCTCTGTTCCTTTATAGTGTATGGCTGCAAAATAAGCCAAGATGGGGCCAAAGAAAGTTGCAAGCATTTTGCTAAAAAAGAAGTCATAGCAAAACACAAAGGTGTCTTTGCCAACAAGAGTTTTCGTTTTCTGCCTGTAAAACTAGGATTATTTTTAGTTTTGTGTTAATATTTTTGAGTGTCTGGAACAGATAAATTGCAATTCCCATGGGAAAAATTCTTCCAGTTTTGGTACAATTTGGTTTAAGACGGATTAGTCACAAAAACTGTACCAACACAGAAAGCCAGGGGATATATTTACTTCCCACAGCATGGTTATTAGAATGTATTAAAATGTAAGGCGTGAATCTCTTGAACCACAATCCACAGGAGAGGCTTTTGTGCATGTTAGATCATAAAGCAAACAGTCCCAGAGAGCGATGTGCAAACCACAGGCAAGTGGAGGAAGTGAGGAGACCAGTCAATTTGCCAGTCATAGAAAATGAATGCAAGATAGAGAGGAAATGAAATAGGCAAATGGATAAAAAAAGAGCAGTGTGTGAAATGAAAAAGGAGAACTAAGACATAGCTGCCAGCAATGGAGCAGCTCTGACAGTCTGCTGTTAAAAAAGGAAGCACAGGTGTCAGCCTGGAGTAAAATATAGGACAGCGCTTTGACATTATGTCCTTGAATTACCTCAATCAATGTACAAGCATGCTAAGCCTTTATCTTAACTGACATTAATAACATGCAGAATCATTTCCAGGGGGAAAAACAAAGTAGAAAACATACTGTATCTTTGAGTGTTGTCACAGCTGGCCCTGCTCAGGTCACGTTTATTTGTGCACGTCTCCTTTCTGCATGCCAAAATCTCCCAAAGACACAGCAACAAGCAGAGCAGGAGGGCCTCCCAGGCAAATCCCTTAGTGAGGTGCCAGGGAAAAGGGAAGGTACGCCCCTTGCTCTCTAAAAAGATGCCACTCCGTCCTTTCATTTCCATAACAAGCCATCACAACTCATCTCCCACTCAAGTGGCCACAGTCCCACTGGCAATTAAAATCATGCTGGGACCTGTCATGATTGTGTGCCGCTGTACTGTGGCAAACAAAAGCAGCAACAGCAGCGGTAATGACACCTACCGTTGAATGGTAAATCTCCAGCAATGTCACTGGAAGATGCTGCTTTGATTTCTGCAGGAAACACAGAGCGGGCCTTGTCACACGTGTCACCGAGAGACTTGCAGGGAAACATCAAGCAAGGCAAAGCGGCAGGAAAAAGCCTCGCAATCGAAATGTGTTTTCTGGACATCAACTCAGAACTGTGAAGTGCATTTCTGCTCAACTTATTGTGCCTTCTTGGACATGCTTTGGGTTTCCCCCATAGGATCTACATTTATTATTGTATACGAGAAGCATCCCCATGTCTTTCTTTGATTGGGATCAGGATTACACACTACAAAGGTTTGTGGAAGGGTAGATAGGAAGGGTGTCACAAGATCTCACGAGATTAAGACCTGGCAAGAGTTCCTGTTAAGAATAAAAATGTGTGGTGGGCACTAGGCCTGGGACGATATTAAATGAATGACTGAATCACACAATAAATGAAAATTTAAGTGGTTAATCAATATATTGCCATGTGCATGCGTGTCAGGCAGGAAGAAAGTTCACTCTGTGCATTACTGTCAGCACCTCAGCACATCTGTTCCATAGAACAACGGCATGAACAGAGTGAACCCTTGACAAATGTTAACACTAAAATGGTGGCCTTTCCAGGCGTCATAGAGTAAAAGAAAAAGGAAGAAAGGAGCCGCCCACTCCGCTAGGAAGCACTTTAAAATGCAGTGCCCCCACTGAGCATCAGGGAACTCACACAACCATGTGACTGTGCCAGCCATCATAATGATGAGATGCGATGAACCAGGCTTCAGCTTAGCAGGTGATTAATTGATCTACTGTAGTGTACATTTGCCTCACATTCATTACTTGGGGGGCGAGAGGGACGTGGCTTTATCAGAAAAACTAGAAAAGCCTCCAGCCGTTGTTGTCACCGACTACTTGCCACATCTACACACCAATTTCCTGAACATTAGCAAGTATAATGCCAATACTGTATAACAATACTATATCTGTATTCCTAAGCATATTTCTAAAAAGGCCAGTAGCATTTGAACCTAACACAGGGATAGGTTTTTTATTTATTTCACTAAAAGAATGGAAATGCTGCCACTTAGAGTAGAAATGAAAACATTTTTCGGGTATTTTATCAAGGCTGCTTCAAGAATAAAGCCTTGCTTAAACCCTCCTGCACATATACAAAACACTCTTTGGCTGCAAGTAACCATTATTTTCCTGGTTGATTCACCTGCAGCTTGTTGTTTGGATGAATGGAGTAATGGGTTATGTCCTAGACGGAGCAAAGCCACATGAAGCAAGCAAACAGTTAGCAACACATCAGAAAAGAGGCAAAAATGTCCATCAGTGTTTTCCAAATGTGTGTGAATATCTTGTTTTACTGTACCTAAAAGACAAAATAATAGCTCTGCTTTCATGCACGACTAAGGACATTCAACAAATGAAATCAGAGGATATTTACATTTTTACATAAAAAAACTATTCATTGAAAACCATAATAGTTGTTGATTAATTGATTAATTGTTGATTAGTTGTTGTAGCTGTAAAACACTACTTCACATCGTGGTGCAATCCCTTCACAAGCCAACCAATCAATCTGTCAATCACTCTCAGAAGCATTGATACCTTAGACCTGCCCCGCCAGCGCATCAGCTATTTCTTATTAGAAATATTGCAGATAAGCTTGAGTCCTGTGACAGTTTCTTTGTAATATGGACGACAGGCTGCATTTCTTTAGCGTCTTACTGGATGTGCAGGATATGGGCTTGTCTCCCATTTTTAACCTTTACTGATTCAGATCCACTGAAGGTCACACGTGATCAGACGTATACACCGGCTGCAAATGCACAGGAGAAGCCTGCTTTCATCATTTTCATTCCTTAACCACTGGATTGGACCATTTTCCTTCTTGTATCTTTCCCTTAGGTGAGGTAGCGTCATGCTTTTCTCTCCATCTTTTAATAATTGCTGCCCAAATGCTTTTGTCTTCCTCCTTGGCGTGGAAGCGTCCATGTTTTTGGCCGCAGGGAGCAGCAGCGTCTGATAAAAGTTGTTTTTCCTGTGATCCTGTCATCCCGGTGCAAACACCTTCACTTGTTTACAGCCAAATGTCCTCTGTGTTCACCTTCACTTCCTGTCTGTTTCCAGCATTAGTCTACGTGCCGTACATAATGCAGACTTCTACCCTGCTGCAGCGCCGGCTGCTAAAGGGGTTATTGTCATATTGTCAGGGTTACTGATGAGGTCATTGGTAGCCGTGAGAACATTAGAGCTGATTGGTGCCGTCACAATGTGGATCCCGAAGCCCGTGTCGTTCATGCACCTGCCGAGCTGAGCTCTTTTAAACTGGAACGGGGTCAATTCAAAAGCTGCATGTGAGCAGCCAAGCAGGCGAGCAGGGAGCGGGGAGAGGGGAGGTGCATGGCGCTGGAAGGAAAAATGCAAAACAGGCAGGACTTCCTAAATGGGAAGCTACAATTTCTTGGAAAACAGCAAAGACAATGCTAATCTGTCTTAAGAAACGCAACATATTTCTGTTCAAGAAAAAGCTCAGTGTGCTTGATCTACTGCATTTAGGATGATGCTAATAAGTCTGGCTTAGTGGAGAACAAGTGCAAAACTTGCCACTAATCTCCCATGAAATCACCATCTTGGCTGGCTTTAAAAGTCAATGTTGATGACAACACATGAAACCTGACGACTCTTTCATAAATCTACTTTCTGATGCACAGGGAAGAAGAAAATCTGTTGGGGTTTTTTTTACCAGTTAAAAGCCCTGAGCAGCAAACGCTGCACCACACAGCCTTCACATTCAACGCTGGGGGGGTGGTGTGGTGTGAGAGGGCATGTCAACAAAGCCCTTGACTGTACTGCTGCACCATCTGCACGCGTTGCATATTTAACTGTCAATAGAGCTGCTGAAGACCAGCAATCAAGAAAGAAAAGATATGCATCCTGATTGCACCTTTCCTTCCACGCTAATTGTGACAACGTCTACACGCAGCCTCCACATTGGATTTATTTCTAAATCACTTATGTCAGTCCACTCTGTCCCCTTTGACTCTGAACATTAAAGAAATACACTCTACCAGTGATACCAAGCGATACCAAGCCATTCATCCACAATGTTTGACGTGGATGTGCTCCTCTCAAGCTGAAGACAACAAACAGGACATGAACGCTCTTTTCTTTCACACCAAAGTCAAACAATGCCTAGGGGTGTCCCAATCCAATATTGATATCGCTCCAATATCAGCACAAAAATAAGTATCTGATTATATAGGCCTGCATCAAGTCCGTTCCAGAACGGGCTCCAGCACTTCTATCCAGTGTGAAGACCCCACGTGATGTTGTCTGTTTCCCTCGTCTCCCGCCTCCAAACAGGCAAGACGAGGATTCAGTTTGTGTTTCAGCACCTCCAGTATGCAGACCCCACGTGATCGCAACAAGAGCGCTAGCAAGGAGGGAGCAGGACCGACGTCACAGCCGAATGCAAAACCCGCCATGCACAGAAGCAGGGAGGTTCAACAGGACCAACCCCTTCGTGCACCTGAAGCAGCACCACAAAAACAGAATGAGGATCCTCTCAAAACAACCCCCCCAAACAACCACTGCTGTCCAAAACATCCGCTCAGCGTGACAAAGTATGTTTTACTGTTGCTGACTATTCCTGGGTTTGTTACATGCATGTTTTAGGATTTGTGCTGATATCGGACCGGATTGACATCGGTATCGGCCGACACTCAAGGCTGCAATACAGTATGTGTATTGTGTCGGAGGTGGTAAAGTGGGGACACCCCTAAGAATGCGTGCACCATTTAGTCCCCCAATGCAAATACAACCATTTGCATTTCACGTCTAAGCACCAGGATGCAGGCTAGCAGGAAGAGAGTGAAGATAAAAGGAAGAGAGCAGGTGAGAACAATGGAGCCAGACAAGGTATTTCTCTAAAGCAAACAGACAAGCCCTGCCTCTTTGAATCTGCTGTGTGGCCACAGAAAATTAGGTACGCTGGTGACATGAGACATAATCATTTTCCCCAAGCTGGCCTGCTGAGCAATTTCTTCTTACCTTAGGCTGGGCGCGACGTGGAAAGGCAACCTTAGGATCAATCTGAGGGAAAAGAAAGGAAACAGTGATGTTAAGATATTCAACTTCATATTTCTTCACTCTAATCCCACAAAAATCCCCAGAGTGCAATCAGTCACACGGGCACCCGACTGTAAGCAAGAATAAATATTCATTCTTCAGCACATTCAAATGGGACTTTTTATGAACACTGATAACTTGGGCAAGCCTTTAAGGTTGGGAAATGCTGCATAATCAGGAGGTGGTTAGACATGCAATCTGCTTTGAAAACGAAGGCTGCATTCCCAATCACTCACTCTCTAAGTAAGTACACTAAAAGACATGACAGAAGGGCTGCTCAATACCACATCACGACTTCCTTCCGTCGTCCACCATACGTTTGCTTCAATTGGCCAAGGGCAGGTAAACTCATCAAACTAAAAATTGAGATTACAGTCGTCCCAATAATTAATTCATGTGATCAATATCAGTATTGGTACCAGGTGATTTCAGTCCTGGATGATCGTATCCGCATCGGCATCGGCATCGGCAGCATAAAACCCTGATTGGAGCATCTCTAATTATTATGATTAGAAATAAGCATATTCAAGCAAAGTTGATGTGTTTTGACCTAAATGAAGCATTTTCAAGTTGAGCTGCTGCAATTAATCAATAAATAAAGATTAATCTCTCCAATTTCAGCTTCTCAAATGTCCTTAGTCATGCATGAAAGCAGAGCTATTATGTTTGTGTTTGAGGTCAACCAAGATATTCCCACACATGTGGAAAAGACTGTTGGACATTTTAACCTCTTTTCTGATATGATATGTTGCTAACTGTTTGTGTTTGCGTCATATTGACTTGCTCTGTCCAGGCTGTCCCCCATTCCTCCAGTCATCAGAACAGCCTCAGATTACTCCAATAAGAATATAAGTGGTATCACTGACTCGTATCATCATCATCATCAGGTTGCAGTATTTTCACAGGTTAGTGGCTGTGTGTAAGACTACTATATAAGCATGTAGTAACCCTGTGTGTGTCTATATTATTTATGTCTTATATGGCTTATTGTCTCTTATTATTGGGTAATAAGAGTGTACAGGTGACTATAGGGGTGTTATTTAATGTCCAGAGGTCTCCAATAATTAAAAAAAAAAGGTATTTACAAGGTGGTAAAAAGGTTTTCTATGTTCCATATTTCATTTATAAAAAAGGAATCCTACTTGGGGATGATTCACTTATCCCACTCATGTCTAGAACCAATGAACCCAATACAAGAGCCCAAAACAACACGGAAATTGGGAAATTGCAAGCAACTTTACAAAAAAACAAGCTCAAAGTCGCTTATAATAAGCAGACCTAGCATATTCTGTGTGTGCGTCTTATGTATGTCTTTTATCATGTCTACTATATTGGCTAATAGGAGTGTAAAGGTGGATATAGGGGTGTTATTTCATATTTAGAGGGCTCTAATCATGTTAAAATTAGTATTTAGAAGTATTTAGAGTATTTCTATGCTCAAACTAGGAAGGAATCCAACTTTGGGGAAATTCACATATCACGATCGGGTGTGATAAAGGAGGGATGACTAGTTTGTTTTGGCTCATGGTGTAGAAGAATGCAAGACGCTTGCTGAACAATACAAGCATAATTCGTGTGTCTGCCCCCCATCTGACTGAATGTTGTTTGATCATTGAGACTTGGTCGATGATCGAAATGAGCGGGTGGTTCGTAAAACATCATTTCATACGCACTGACTCAACCACGTTACAACACAAAGCCTGATGAAAAAGCAGCCAGCAATCCAATTGACTTTTGGCTGATGAGATGAATTCCTATTTATATGAACACCTAATGCTTTTCATTTCAAGTTTCATTTCATTTTACGCAAACTTTACATCTTGAGTGCTAGATTTTATTCAGACCATTTGCTGGCCAAGTTGTGTCTGTTCGTTACCTTCCATGGCAAAGCTCTACCGCATTCAAGACACAACATCCGTTCATTTGCCTGGGCAATGAAGCATTAGAAACATCACGTTCATTACTGCTGATCAGTGTCTAACAATCTCCGCTCCACAATTCATGCCTTGCCACTTGCCAGTGGATGTAAAAATAATCAAATAGTCAAATAGTGAATGTTCAAGTAAGAATTAGAAAAGGAATAAGTTTGGCACGTGGAGCATTGGACTGGCCGTGGTGATGATGGTGGAGACTGGCTGTTACTCTGACCAGGAATCGCTGATTGAATATGACAGCGAGAAAATGAGAATCCTAGGCTGGTGACGCCTCCAAATAATAAGCAGGATGCATCACATGAGCGCGTTTCCCGTCTCCTGCTTGTTATGTTATTAGCTTCGTTTTACCCATTAATTTAATTGCTATGGAGGTATGGCAGGTTTTGGACGGGGGGGACGGGGGGGGTCTCGTCAACTTTGCACTGACAATTAAAGGGACTGTATGCAGCGCATTCCTCCAACAATAGTGTTTTATATATCCCGCCTCTACCTGCTTGGACTACGTATGACATAACACACGCATTCCTTATGTTTGTTGTCAGCTAATAATAGCCATGCTACTAATGTCAGCTACCACTGAAAGTACAATCATCCCTTGCTATAGCAAACATCACTCCCTCACTGTATATTCAAAAAAGAAGGAATAAATGATGCCGTTTGGTGGTTGACTGTGGCCTATTGGCATGCCATGACTGAGATGGACGCACCATGGCTGAGACACATGTGCCATGGCCAATATGGACATGCCATGGCCGAGACGGACACATCAAGGTTCTCCTCTCATTCTGTGCGGAAGTGGTACGTTTTTGGCTTCTTTGTCCTTCCTTCCCACTCCCTTTGAAAGACTTTAAGTTTAGAATAAAGCATAATAACGTAGGCTCTAATAACGTTAAAAACCGTATTGAGAAAGTCATAAACAGGTATGTGCTCCAACTACCAAAATATTCCATTTCTTAATATTGCATCCTATTTCAAGGAAGTCCACTTATCGTGGTTGTGTCTGGAACCAACTAACCGCCATCAACGAGGGATGACTGTATCGCCTATTGCAACACCAGCATGACTGCAATTGGCGGCAGTATAGGACAGGGTGGAGATCCGAGAGTCGAGGTGACAACAGCCGCGTGGCCCCTCCCGCCTGTGTCAGCCATGTGTTGAGGCGAATCAGCCCTGGCGAATCTCTTCAACTATGTTCAACTAAAAAGAAACACTGTATTCCAGGGATGTCCAAACTGCAGACCAGGGGCCATTTTTGCCTCAGATGTTGTTCTTGCTAATGAGATATATTATTAGATATGACTGTCTTCCACAGCTTACAGTACAATATACTGGCCTACATTGGAATGGTTTTAGCATCTTTAAAGTGGCCCCACATCCTTTCATTTTTCTCTATATGCACAGCTCAGATCAAGGGTACCCTTTGCTGTCTTCAACTTCACTTGAGTAGTATTTGAAATTGTTGCTCTAACAATGTGTACTATCCCTATCACTCTGACGTTTATAGAGTCAGGAAGCTTACCAAACCATAAATTAAGCCTGTTCATGTTTTTATTTTGAGCTAGCACGGCTATGTTGTAAAAAAGTGTCTATATTTGGACATTGAAATGTTACATGTAAAGCATGTCTACTTTTGTTGTGAAATTAACAATATTTTCTCTGATAATTTTGTTATGATTTCTACTTAGAATTAAAGAATGATGACTGAAATTGGTTTCTAATGTGTTTTATTCAAATATATAAAAAAAAATAACTGTCGTGTAATCATTAGTGAAACGTACATAACCTTCGTGTCCGCCTGCCGATGAAAATTGTGAAGAACATAATTCCATGGAAAAACAAACCCTATGATGATTACAATGGTATATTTTCATGGAATAATTACTCAACTCTGCAACTAAAGTGACTTTTTGTGTATAAAAGAGTAAAATAAGATTATTTGAACAAAAGTCTAACACACCCAAATTTTGTGTCCGGCCCGTTATGTACGTACACTTCGAGCTCACAGTGTAAATTGCGTATTGCTAGTAAATATTGAATTAGAAAATAAAAAGTGCCGTCTTGGGCCAAACAAAACTTGTGTCCTTCCACCGGTTATTCGCCAAATACGCGTTCAGCAGGGGAATGTGTAATAGTGTCCGCCATTTTGTGTCAGCGTAATGTACGTTTAGTCACAATTTCAGAGAAGCAGTATCATTGAATTCGGCGAGCAATCAGCGGTTTAACAACCATTGTCAAGTCTAAGGTAAGATTTTTCATTTTTATATACATTGGAGAAGATCTTTTTGCACTTTGAAATGTTTTTTTTTCGTCAGGTGAGTTACAAATTTTAGCTGTTTGTGTCCTAGTTATGTACGTGCACGAAGCGGTGAAAAAAACACCGAGTTATGTACTTTACATTTAAGAAAGAGTGAACTTCGGAGGGTTGCTTTGGGAAATGGAAGATGTCTCGAGCTCTGGTATGTTGGGTGTGTGTTTTGCAATGTTTGAAGTTTGTGTTTATAACATTACCAAGGTCTATCCACCAGTTTGAAATTTTACCCAAAATATAACACTTGGGTACCCTTGATCTGAGCCATGCACATATGCTTTTTCAATATTTGTATTTTTGTTATTGGAAAACTTGCAATTTCATTGCCATGCTTCATCACCAATCATTTAATAATAATAATAATAATAACAATAATAATAATAATGGGTTAGTTAGGGTTCATTATTAATACTGTAATTAGGGTGAGGAGCTCGGTCATGTGGGCTCCGAGTAGAGCTGCTGCTACTTGACATGGAGAGGAGCCATTTGAGGTGGCTCGGGCATCTAGTGCCTCCCTGGTGAGGTGTTCCGTGCACACCTGGCTGGGAGAAGGCCCCGTGGAGACCAAGGACATGCTGGAGGGATTATGCCTCACAGCTGGCCTGGGAACACCTTGGTGTCCGGGGACCGGGAAGTCTGGGCTTCCCTACTGAGACTGCGGCCCCCACGACCCGGACCCGGATATGGGGAAGAAAATGGATGGATGGATGGATGGATGGAATAATAATAAGAATACGAAATAAAGAGAGAAAAAAGTTGGTTCTCTTTATGCATAAAGAAGTACCAAAACTGAAGGCCAAACACCGAGGTGCGGGCTGATCATCAGCATCGTTACCTGTACCGCTGCACCCCTACATATACTGCAGAGCTATTTATACACACACATACTGTATAGACAGTGCTGTATATGTGATCTTTTCTTTTTATTTTCATTGCAATGTTGATGTCTGTACTGCGTTCAGACATCGCTCGTGAGCGTTCATAAAAGTTATTCCTTTGGCGCAGATGGATCCCATTTAAGAAATGCATACCCTTCTGGGGAAAAGAGCAGAAATGAAGTGAAGGAGAGAAGCATCTGCACAGCTCAATTAAGCCAACGAGACAGACTAGCTTTTAATGTGTTTGAAGGGAAGCCATGATGCCGTCAGTTATTACTGTTATCTGTGTAAATCAGGTCAAAATGAGAAATGAATTCAATAAGAGCCGAGTATGGCAACCCTGCCTGTAATGAATTTCATTTAAAGATTTGTTTTAGCACTTAGCCTCAGGCTTAACCAATTGAAACTCAATTACTTTGCACACCTTGTTTGAGCAAAGACAACACCTCATGCCTGGAATACCAAATTCCAGTACTTTCTAAATTCCTGGATCTGACTGGGAGGTCAGGCAGCACACACTGTTTACTGTCTTGCCATGTTGACAACCTCTTTTCTTTTTTGACAGAGTCATAGTGGTGCTCAAAGTCTTTTTGAATCTAATTAACAGACGAGAATTCAGAGGAAAAAACACAGTTAGAATACAACATATGTAACAGGTCCTTGTCAATAGCAACAAAGTGTGTCACGTATAACATAAAGCAGTTTCTCTGGTCCGGATGCAGCGGGGCCACCTCTGCACTAACCGGCTGTGAATGCCTGGTGACTTAGAGGTGTCTCCTTCAACGGGGGAGATTTAACCCTTCAGACGGAGTAGTCAGGTAGGGAGGTGCGCCTGCTTCATACACATCTTGCACCAGCTAGCTAACCAGGGTTTAAACCATGCAGACAAATTAGGCAAGGACAACCTTTGGAGAACTCCTGCAGCTGCACCTTTTCAGGTCATAACTTATGATGAATGAATCCTTTGACAACATTGAAATCAAGGGCAGTTGAGGTGTTTTTACATACTTGTGCATACTGTATGTGATTTCCATCCATCCATCCATCCATTTTCTATACCGCTTCATCCTCATTACAGTTGCGGGGGCAGGCTGGAGCCTATCCCAGCTGACTTCGGGCGACAGGCAGGGTACACCCTGGACTGGTCGCCATCCAATCACATGGCATGTATTTGATTTGCTGCTTCCAAACTGTCTGCCCCATTGAGGCCACTCAGCTGAAATATGAAATACGCCACCCCTTTGCACTGGCTAACCCGTCAGCCACCAATTACGTCCTCTCCGTTTCACCTGGAACCTTTTCTCCTAAATGTACACGTTAGTAAACAAAAAAAACTGCACAGATGTCACATTTTTACAGAAAAGGTGGGCTAGTGATTGGAATTTTTCTTTTGGCTCAGCTTCCTGAAAAGAACAGACTCTTTCGGCCCCCAAATGGTTCCTCTGATTACTTATTATTAATATTATTGAATTTTGAATGTAAAGAAATAATTACAGTCATCCCTCGCCACTTCACAGTTCCAACTTTGTGGGACTCACTCCAAAGTATATTACAGTATATGAAGTGAATACAAATATAAGGCATTTACAAGACACATTCAAAGTCATCAAATTGATATGTAGTATTGTATGCTGGTCACTAGGTGGCAGTAATGTTGCAGTAATGTTTGGTTAGACACACAAGCACCAGACTTGATCACTGGAAAGACAAGCTTTTATTGCCGCTTTCAATGATCTCAATTATGTAAATGTACTTCATTAATACAATAATCCCAAATAAAAACACATAACAGGTAACCCATGCCAAGTTGAAACTCAACTCTGAATCCACGACATCACATCCCGTCCACTCCCCCCCACTCAACTCCCCTAGGGAAGACATTTATAGCAACACGCACAAGCATGTGTCATATTTATGTCTTAAATGGCTTATTTTCTCTTACTATATTGGCTAATAGGAGTGTACAGGTGACTATAGGGGTGTTATTTAATGTCTAGAGAGCGCTAATAGTGTTAAATAGTGAAGGTCTTAAACAGTTTTAATATGGCATAACTACCAAAATATGCCATTTCTAAATAAGTAATTCACCTATCACGGTCAGGTCTGGAACCAATTACCCGCCATAAACAAGGGATTATTTAATATCAAATATTTATTATTCATATGCTCAACATGGAACAGATTAATCATAAAATACAAAAACAAAAAAGGGTCCAATCTCTGATTGTGTGCAGTATTTATACTGCATAATATAGTATTATCATATGATTATATGTTATATTATAGCATTGAATCCTATTTACAGTAAAGCAACACAACATCAACAAATAAATAGAAATGAAAATGTGCAAAAGTATAAATAAAAGGTAAGCATCATTCCTCATCTCTAGCAAAGACTGGCACTGAGAAGCACAAAGTGCCTCAGCTTTTGTTTCCTGCTGCTCCTTTTGCTCAGCTTTCCGGCTTGTATAGTCACCATCCTGTACCTGATGTCATCTACTGTAATATCCAACCATCCATTTTCTGCATGCTGGATCCTGGTACACCCTGGCCTGGTCATGTCATTATTAGGAATATCATTATTATGTCATTACTGTGGTAGTGTGTTGTCACCCATCATGTGCAGCTTTAACAGCAAAATACGCTTCACTTCAAAGAGCCGATCGTTTAAGGCGGATCGTTGGTGAACGACCCCTGGCTAATGTGGACACCAAAAAACGATGATTCCTGATGAACATATTCAATTAGTAGACTAGAAAAGTGAGTTAGACTTGAACAGAAGGTTTGGTGCAGTAAAGTAAGCAGCATAGAAGGAAGAATGTGCTGTGAATGTGAACATTAGCTTTTATTGCTTGCAGGATTAGCTGCTGAAATGCTATTAAGAAGCTTAACACCTAGCATTTACCTTTTGTTTATTGTTTTCATGCCATGGAAGTGTGAAGGTCACTGGGTTGCAATGTTCATTTCGGAACGTGGGGGTAAAAAAAACTTTAAAAACTTGATTGACTTCATTGGCATGCAACAACATGGCCTTCCTGCAAGATGTTCTCAAAGAATTCTTTCATACTTTACTGCAACTTTACATTTCATTTCAGTGGAAAGACACAAATCCACAACTGGTAAATAATACAACAAAACAATGACATGAAACAGTAATACAAAATAAAAGCCCGAGCAGCCTCTCCATGTCAACAATAAGACCACTACACTGCTGGATAATTACTGTCGCTTGCAGAGAATCAGCAACCTGGAAGTTACATGTTTAGTAAACGTGACATGTCCTGACTGTGTGTGTGTGTGTGTGTGTGTGTGTGTGTGTGTGTGTGTGTGTGCGTGCACAGAGGAAAGTTGAGTTTGCTGATGTTGTTTTGGCGTGGTTGGGCTGGCGGCATGCCAAATAGAGCACTGTCTACCACAGCTTGTCACCACGGCTTGCAAATCAATCCACCAAACCTGTCGTGTTCTTTAAGTTGGACACACATCTACAGTATACCTTTGATTGCACCCTAGGAGACATCTCACCCCTCTGAGACCTTCGCTCTGGTTGAATGTTGTCCATCACCCACAATCCTCTTGTGAGACATGAACACGTCTCTTTTTTCTCTTTTCTGTGCCTTCTAAAGATATAAAAGCAGGTAAAAAGAGGCAGCTAATGAATGCACGTAACGGGACACCTATTCCGCCTATTAAAACACCTCCAAAAAGCTCTTCCTGTGTGTTTAGAGGAAAAGAGACACGCATGTGCATGGCAATATATTGATTATCCACCTTATTTTCATCTATTGCGTGATAAAATCAATTTATTATCATCGCAGGCCTTTTTCTGAATGAGAAATCTTGTCAATCTTGTTAATCTGAAGAGGTCTTGTGACACCCCTACGTCTCACATAAGGTTTGTGGATGAGGAGCATAATTCCCCCAAAAGGTTCACATTTCCTTGAAGCAAGGAAGCAGTTTTCAGTGTTTGCAAGCACAGTACGTCCATATCACGTGTTGTATCGGACCGTGAGTAGTCTGAGACTCCCAGTCTGAGCCCAGTCTATTGGTTCAGAAAGCTGCATGACGCGCTTAATTCATAGTTGTGCTTCATGGAAATGATCGGAAGAAAAGAGGGGCCCCTGGAGACATCCTCCCAACCTGCAGTGTCAAAGTAATAAAAAAATGAGAAGAGACCAAGAGGTCATGACACCCTCCCTCCACCGCCAGCTACCCCATCCTTTATCTTCCACAGCGTTTTAGGACAAGAAAGGTCTCTAAAGGCTGTGTGGCGCTGTGTGAGATCAGCGTTGGGAAACAGCCCAAATGGAAAAAAACGGTCCACAAAAAGAGGCAGTATTTCACCAGATGAACACATATCTGCCCTCGCACAACACCTTGCTGTTTAAGCTTACAGGGAAGCGCTTATCAAAGTGTGCAGCTTCTCCCAATTTAGGCCTCTGAGAAGGTCCACAGGTGTGTGTGTGCGATACCATGCAGAATAGACATGGAATTCAAGCATAAATGATTCCTATCTAGACTGTCAATCTTTGCTGATCTTTGTGGCCAAATAACAGCTGAAAGAGGCTGTTTGTTATGCTCCTAAATCAATCAGGGCAATTTCACCAAAGTCAAAGACAACAAACACACTGACCTTTCCTAAAAATCTGCATCAGAATGACGGATATTTGCTCTTCTGCTAAATATTACACATCTAGCCTGACAAGTCATGTCTTACAATGAACAGAGTTGACAATTTCTATGCATAAATCCATTTGGGTATTGTCTTTAAAACAAACTAAATATAATATTAGTGGGTGTGATGACGCTTCGGTTTTTGTCTCAGTCTCACATTTAATTTAAAGCATTGTCTTTTGAATAAAACTGATTTGAGGCCATTATGTCGGGCTTAAGAACCACACATTTCTGTGTTTTGGTGACAACTTAACAAAGACAAAATGACGTGGACATGAATCAACAGCAGAAATAGTCATTAGCTGCAGCCATCCACTAAAAGTACGGAGGAGACACACAGCCAGCATGAACTAATCACACTTTCAGCCATAATTAACCACAAGACAGCGCTCCTGCTAACACAAGGCCACATCAGAGTTCACATCATTGATTTGACTTTCCTTGCAAATCCTATGTGATGAATAAGCTTTAGATTATTTTTTTTAGGGCAGCGGCTCATCCGCTCCCTTTTCTCTACTTTCTACTTGAACAACAATTCCCAGCTACAACTTTCAAGGTCACCTCGGGTCACCACATCAAGGACATTGCAAGATAAAACCTCATCAGACCTGATGTTTCTCAAGATGTTAGCATAACCCACCGGCAACGGCACCATAGGTCAGAGCAAAAAACAGGATTCCATCCATCCATCCATCCATCTTCTTCTGCGTATCTGAGGTGGGGTCACGGGGGCAGCAGCCTAAGCAGGAACTTCCGTCTCCTCCCAGCAGATCTCGAGGCATTCCCTCCTACCGGTCAGACGTACCTGAACACCTCCCGAGGGAGGAGTCAGCGAGGCCACCTCATCTGGCTCCTCTCAATACGGAGGAGCAGCAGTTCTACTCCAAGTTTCTCCCGCATGACATCGCCTTCTCACCTTATCTCTAAGGGAGAGCCCAGCCACCCTACGGAGAAAACTCATTTTGGGCGCTTGTACCGCCATCTTGTCCTTTTGGTCCTTCCTTCCGGGTCCTTATTTAGAAATTGAATATTTTCATAGTTAGCATTAAAAAACCTGTTTACAACCTTCTAAATATGATTTTTAACATTAGAGCCTTCTAGACATGAAACAACACCCCTATAGTCACTTTTACACTTCAATTACCAAACTTAGACATAAATAAGACAAAGGTTCCTTGTTGTTCTTTTTTCACTTCCCGTTTCTGTTCAGTACTTGCTGCAGTGGCTATTGTCGCATGAAAGTAACATTACTGCCACCTAGCGGCCAGTGCACAATACTACATCAGAATGACAATATATTATTTACTGCCAGGTATAGTTCACGCAATGCCAGAAATACCAAAGTAAATAAAAAGTATAAGACACAAATCAAAACAGAAGCCTAGAATGACAGCATTATTTACAAGAATATCGAGGGTGCAAAAATATGAACATATGATCACAAAATCTTTGAATGCATTTGTATTTGACTTAATTTTGCCATTTTTATATGTTCCATGTGCTTAAATATACATATTTTTGGACTAATAATAGGCTGTAGTCAACCACAAAAGAGCATGATTTAGTAATGTATTTTTGAAAAGCTGTGATAGACTGAATCCACAAAATCAAAAAGTGTCAAAAAGTCAAAAAGTCCAAAAAGTGGCGAGGGATGATTGTATGTTAAATTATGCTTACAGTGTTCCCTCGCTCCAGCATAAGAACACTGTTACAGGCCAAGCCTGGCCCTTTAAGAAGAACTGCATTGTGGGAAGTTGAGTGTTGCAGTTCTGTGCTTTAGCAGCAGGTGTCGGTGTCTCTCTCTGATCTCTCTCTTCTGTCTGCACCACCCATTGTCTTCTGCGTTCTGATTGGCTGTAGACCATTGTCAATCAATCTCCTTTGTGCGGTCTCGCTGTGAGCTGCTTGCTAACCGCCAATAAACAATAGAAGAAACGGAAGAAGCTAACAGTGTGATTCTAAATACTGTATGTTTGAAAGTTTTCTCCCAGACAAAACCCACAATGCCAACGAAACGTTCTGCACCCAAAAGGAAGAGAAAGATGGCAGCCATCAAAAAAATGTGGACTTCAGTACAGCTGAAGGAAGGTAGAGGTTGTGGCTGTAGGGCGACATTACGGAATAAATGAACCTTCGGTTCATGGAGGACGAAGAGGAGGAGGAAAATACGACGACAGGAGCAATATGTTTTAACAAGGATACAAAAACACTACAGTGCAACAGTGCCAGGATGAAGAGGTCACGGCCAGAGGAGTGAAATACGCATGTCACTTAATCATTTCTTCAAAGGAAACTTTGAACTTTGATCGCGTTTCAACGAGAGAAATGTGAGAAAGTGTCCATGCCTGTCTGAGAAAAGTGTATGAAGTGTATGGTGGGGGCTTTTACAGCCTTAAAACATATAGAATCATTGTTAACAAATCAAGTTGGCTACTTCGTGGATTTCACTTATTGCGGGCTGTTTTAGGAACCTATCCCCTGCGATAGACAATGGAACACTGTATATACATGATGTATTTAATGTTTTTGTCTGTTTTTTGTTTTTAATCTGAACAAATCATAGGTCAATCAGCAGCCTAGAATCCACCCTTCATCCTCCCAAAGATAAATGTGCAATCTAGCATAAGATAAGATGGAGTCCTTTGGCTGTGCTGCAGCTGTACATTATTGTATGTTTTACAGTGAAATATCATTTCAGTGAGGGTTGTGTCACAATTAAATGTACAATCAATCGAGCAGCCTGCCTAGTAAAACATTCAAAGTGCTACATCTTCAAGTGTTGCAAACATCATCAGGGGCAAACATATTTCCAACAAAGCAATGGGGAAAATGAGAAATATGTTCCGAATTACCAGCATGTGTGTTGTGAAGCCCGAGGCTGTGCTTCCCCATATGTCTCCTTCATATCTCTATCCAAGTGTTTTCATAACCGGTTGGGAAAAAAGCAGCACCAAAAAAACACAATATCAAAAGAATAACACGAGGATTGTGAAGCTGAGACTATATTTATGCAGTATTTCCCGTTATGATTGATTCCATAGCTCCTAACCACAAACCTGATGATCCAGAGTGAAATCCTGTTTGCAGTGCGGATGCAAAGAAAGTCAGAAATGATTGGTGCTCACTGAATTAATGCACAGATCCAATTATATCTTAAAACAAATGTAAATTAGGGATGATTTCCACTTTCCCTTTGCGAAGGCTCACAATATGAGTCAGCTTGTTCACAGTCACAGCCCCTGCGGCCTCTCACAGCTCGCCCATTCAAGGTGACCCGCGACAGAGACATCGGCGAGGAGGGATTCATCGGACGGCTGCGCAAAAGTCCTACGCTTCTATCGAATCAAACGGACAAATCAAGAACGCTTGCAAGCCTGGTTCTTTTTGCTGGAGATGTGAGGGATGCTAACGCATGCTGATGCTGGTGTGACTGTTGTGCTAACGCAACAGCAACATAGTGGCCAGTGACGAATGACGAGGAAGTGCACGCAGAAAAACCGCCTCGGGTTTCTTCCATTCTGCAGCACGTTTCCACAACACTTGAGCAGCTGGGAAAATCTATTTCTAAACAAATTGTAAGTCATCAGGATCCTGTCGCAACGCCGGTGTGTCAATCACAGGGTCAGACATTCATCTGAATTAGAAGATAGAGATTGTGCTCGTTTACACAGTTCTTTTGTTTTTGCAATACCGGCATAAAAGGCACCATAGAATGTATCGTTTCATCCGTCATCGCGTTATATCAGCATTCAATCTAAAACATTACGTAAAATATTTCTCACAAACAAACAAATAAATCATATTCCAAATCATATTCTAACCGCAGGATAAACAAATGGAAAATAATGGAAAAGGGCCTCTCTTAACTCATTCAATACCATAGACGTATTTGTATGTTTTCTTAAACCCACACGCTCACTCCCAAAGACGTATTTACACATCTTTTAGGTTTTTTTGCACAAGAGGCAAAAAGAGGTGATGACGCAAGTGCACAATAAAAGAGGTCACGTTTCATGCAGTTTTAAGCCATAAACACGGCTACAAGGTGGGAGAAGTGCATCTGATAAGAGCTCGGCATGGATCTTTTGCATGTATTTACGCACTCAACAGCAAGGAGGACGTGGAAGAGCATGCAGGAGTGTAGCGTGCAGAAGGTTACGCATTGTAAGGAAACTTTAACGCATGCACTTGTGTGCACACGTGTGCACTTGTGTGCACACAATTTAGCTCCAAATGTAAAAATTGTAAATAGTTGATGGTGTTATAAAAGATGTTATTTGGATGTAAAACAACCGTTGTTGTGTTGTGTAGTTAGTGTAGTTGTTTAGATATTTCAGCGGTCACAAAAGCAAAAAATATTTGTGTCAAACTGAAAGTTATGCTTGAAATGTATCTTTTCACAAAAAGCTGCTTTTCTCCCTTTTTTTGTTAGTTGGAATTCTGATACTTTCCTGAACCTTACCTATGTTCTACTGCTGATTACTAAAAGAACAGAAATACGGTAGAAACACACCTTTTTTTCTGATGAAAGATGGGAGTGTGATGTTTCTTGTGGTACAGTAGGTTCCATGTTTATATAACCATACAACACAATATTCTGTGTGCCCTGAAAAATCAGTCAGAATCATCTAAAATGGCCGCTACTGAGGGGGTTGAATTTAGGAAAAATGGCTGGAATTGAATGGGTTGATAAGCAAATATCCCTGAATTTAAGTAAAAGTAAAATAATATTATTCGGTAATAGCAGAAAGGATACGTACGACTAAATACAAATAAATGGAGTGGATATTGAAAAAGTGGAAGAATATAAATCCCTGGGCGTCATAATAGACGAAAAAATGAGTTGGAAATCTCATATTAAAAATATACAACAAAAGGTGGTGAGAAATATCTCTATATTGAATAAAGCAAAATATGTTCTTGATCATAAATCACTCCACACTCTGTACTGTTCCTTAGTATTAGCATATTTAATGTATTGTGTGGAGATATGGGAAATAATTACAAAAGCAATCTTTACTCACTCACTGTACTGCAAAAAAGATGGTGAGGATAATTCATAATGCCAAGTATAGACAACATACAAACCCTCTATTTTTAAAATCACAGATATTAAAATTAGCAGATTTAGTACACTTTCAAACCGCTAGAATAATGTATAAACTTAATAACAACTCGTTACCCAAAAACCTAATACAGTATTTCTCAATCAGAGAGGAGAAATATGATCTTAGAGGAAAATTAAACTTAAAACAGCATTTCTGTGTGTGGAATTAAATGATGGAACGGATTGAGTAAAGAACTCAAACAATGTACAGAGATGAGCACATTCAAAAAGCAATACAAGCAGTTGATGTTTGCTAAATACAAGGCAGAAGAGTCTTGATCATCACAATGATGTTCTGTCAGGTTTGTTATTATTTTGGGGGTTTTTTTGTAAAAAAAAAAAAAAAGTTTTGTTCTTTATTCATATTTATTTTAAGCATTTATTTATTTATTTATCTATTATTATTATTATTATTAATGTGTATATATATATATATATATATATTTTTTTTTTTTCTTTGGGAGGGCTATCTTACCGTTATCTATTATGTGTTATCCTGACTATCACTGAAAGCATGACATGGAATGCAGGAAGTGAACAACATGTACTGTACTAGATGTAGAATAGATGGGGGGTAGGATTAAATAAGCTTTGCTTCTTCCTACTCCTTTTGGACATGTGGAACTGTGAAAGAATGATTCATGAGATGTACTCCATTGGAACCTTCATGTTCTTCATTGGAACCTTCATGGGTTGTATACTGTATACTGTAGTCTCATTTGGAGTCAAAGAGCGCGTCATAGCACCGATAAAGATAAAATTATTTAAAATAACGGCCAAGTAATGAGTATAGTAAATATTTATCGTAGTTATGGCAGGTGACTGCACCTTCACGGGACATAATCGGGCTGCATCTAATCATCTGAAGCTTGTTGTTTGGATGAATGGAGTAATGGGTAGACCCTACGCCCACCTAACCAATGTGAAGCAGTTAGTGCTTTGGTACGCAACATACAGTCAAGAAAAGAGGCAAAAATGTCCTTCAGTGTTTTCCAAAGTCAAAGCTGATGTGTGGGAATATCTTGTTTGACCTAAAACACCAACATATTAGCTCTGCTTTCATGCATGACTACGGGCATTCAAAAATATTCGGAGAAATCAGAGGATATTTACATTTGTAAATAAACAATGATTAATTGAATACCAAAATAGATGAAGTCTTGCAGCTCTAGTACATAAAATAACATTTTTATAAGACTCATCCATTTTCAGTACTGCTTGTCCTCGTTGGGGTCACGGTATGCCGGAGTCTATCCCAGCAGACACCGGGCGAGAGGTGGGGTACGCCCTTGACTGGTCGTCAGCCAATCACAGGGCACGTATACAAACCTGCACCTATTCTATATTTTTTGGAAAGGCGAAGGAGGCTGGAGTAGCCGTGCACGGGGAGAACATGCAAACTCCACACTGAGAAGCCCAAACGGCGACTGAAACCATCGCTAGGCCATCGTGCGGCTCTTACCTACACTCATTTCAGTCAAGCATGTGCTCATATTGACTGAGAAAAGAATCACATTATTTTTTTCTTATGGATGCTGAGCAATGTACATATCCCGGAGGCCATATTTCACAGGACAGCAAGTAAATGTGGTCTTTTTTTAACTCCAGACTCTATAAAAGTCAGCAATTTGACTGTGATAATGCTCATTAAAAACAATTAATTTCAAGCAGCCCAGTGGAATAGCAGTTTAAGACGCTGACCGTGTAATCACAATGTGTTCTCCTTTCGAGTCCAGCTGAGCGTCTCTTCCTCGTCTCTGGCATGTCACCTCGTGCAGGGAAAAATCACGCAATTGTTTTTATTTATTTGTGTTAGCTTCAAAAATGCAAAGGATTAAAGAAAAGAGCCTTGAGTGCAGCGAATACATTGAAATGCCACCACTCACTGCCAATACGTTTAACTCGATTTTTTTAAGTCTGTTATTTCTATATTTCTTTGAAAATGTACTACTTGCAACCAGCAAAGAGTCAAAACGTCCTTTGTACAGTAGACTTAATAGAGTTAGGCAGGCTGTCAAATTGTTACAATTTGTAAATCCAGTTAATCAGTTTTCAAATGAATTAATCACGATTAATCACCATTTGCAATTATGTCTGAAATATGCCTGTTTTTCCTGCATTGTATTAACAGAAAGATAAATGACAGGACAGGATTATATATACTTTATTTGTAAGCATTAACATCTCCAAATGATGTGAAAATTTAAAACAAGCTAAAAGGTAGCACACGTCTGACAATCTATTCTGTCTCTTTAATAGCAGCACAACATTTCACACTTTCATCCTGTTACTATGAGCAATGAGGGGTTGCGTTCAAAGACACCACGTCATTTAAGTTGAATTTACGTTTTGAGTGTATTTTTGGAGATTTAATGCAGCACTTTGTACCTCTGCATTAGGAGTTCTGCATTAGTGGGTGATAAGGACATCCACTTACTGCTTCTCTTTGCCCTCCATTTGATTTAAAGCATAAGAAAGATGTTGGGAGTGTCTGTGAATGCACCTCGAGGTAGTGCGGTGGAGCACGAGTACGTATTACATGTTGTTGGAATTGCACTGCTGTTGATGTGTTCAGGTCAGAATCAGTTTGCCGTCATAACAGAGATGTGTGGCTTGCCAATAATTCGGCAAAATAACTGAACCTATTTAATCAAGTAATTTTGTGTTATATTCTGATATTCCTAATAATGACATTTTTGAACAGGAGCTGAAAATGCTGTAATACGTACGCCCGACCAGTAGATGGCGATGGCCCTTTTTAAAGCAATACAGGCGAGACCAGGGGTGCCCATTACATCGATCACCAGCTACCGGTCGACCACGAAGGTAGTTTGGGTCGATCGCGTACGCGTCACTTTGTGGATGTCGTATGACATCAGTCAGCTAAGTAAATGAAGACTTGGTAGGAACGCTACCATTATGACAAAGCCAAAGCAAGTGAAAGCACCAAAGGGCTACATGAGCGCTGCTTTGTAGGATGGTAGCTGTGGTCCTTCTGTCCATGTGAAGTGCATGTTTACTGCAGGGGCAGCTATTACAGTAAGTCAGCAGGAGGTAAAAAGAACGAGCACAAGGTCCTCAGGTTAAATCCTATGAAGAGCTTACCAGAATAATTCAAAAGTGCACATGGAATTTAACTGTTTCCTGGAATTCCACGACTGCTTTCAGCACAGAAACAACTCTGTCTTGGCAAAGTTCTAACAGCGTCAGGTCCGGGGGCTGTGATATTGTTCAATATTTCACAGGAGAGTTAGAGTACCTTGTTTCTTCAGGCAGCCTCTAAATCCAGACTGTTTTACAGTTTGGTGATAGCATCAGTTGTAACTTACTGCTCATTCAGCTCACCACAACTTCCCCGTCTCTCGTCTCACTAATTGGAGACATGTGGACCAACGTGTGATCTTATCAACGTCATAGGTGGAGCTGAAGGCCATGTCGCTACATAAAGGCAACTAGTGTGGGCAAACGGCTAATCTGAGACCAAAAAGACAAAAACAGGAAGGGTGTGGTTGTAAATGTTTGGTGAAAATCATTATATTTCTCTTAAAAACACCTGCCAGTCAAACACAGACTTCAACCTATTTATCTTTTAAAATCTATACGAACACTGCCACCATTTTCCATCCTATTTTAATACGCTATGCTTTTTTTAGCCAAAGTAAACAGTATGCTTTCTCAGCATGCGCTATTCAATTTCCAGGGTTATGTGGGAATTTACAGATATTACCACATGCCGAGCAGAAATCCCAGCCGCGTAGAAATGCACCCATCTAATCCGTCACTATGCAGACATCGTGCAAAAAAAAAAAAAAACACTCGCCTGTTTAATTATTCATCTGCTGACAAATTTTCAAACGGCAGGAAGAATCCACAATAGTGCGGCGCTTCCTCATGAATGAGCGTGTTTATTTATCTGAATTAATGCCAGGAAAATGACCTCATATGTTCAAGTGTGTGTTTAATTATAAATGGTGCTGGTAAAAACAACAGACTTTGTGTCTTGCGACGTTTCAGACATCAAGCGACCTCGTGAAACCTCCTGTGTGAACACACACGGGTCAAATAGAAGTGAGGGGGGCACGCACGCTCCTCAATGTACGTGGTGTGTGTGTGTGTGACCAGAGCCAAGAGGGGGGCATGTCTGTCCCATTCATCTAATATTCATTCTGGAGTTGTGTTTTATTACCAGGATTAGTGCTGAAGGACCATCATGCATTTAGCCCTTATTCATGACCTTGAGCGCAAACACCCCACGGGGCTTTCCCATAAGGCCTTGGGCAGCGCTAAAAAAAATACAAAATAAAACACACACACACACACAGACACACACACACACACACTCAAAGGGGATCTCCAACTTTGAAAAATGAGAAAAGTGTAAAAGAAATTAACTCACCGTCTTGGAGTCTAATTCGTGGTGTTGTTGAGCTAAGACTTTATCTACGCTGGCAGCGTCTGTAAATGTAACAAACCCAAATCCTCTGCAAAACAAACACACAGACAACAACAACAAGGTTAAAATAATACAATGCATGCCTGCAAAACCAAAACACACAACTTGTGACCGACTCCAAAGCCCACCCGTGCCAAAACAACAACATGCACGCTTGTCCTGCTGTTCCCGTGGGTTGACCTTAGTGTGCTTATTATGACTATTTCATGACAATATTGTCTCTTGTGTCGGCACAGCACATGCATTTAGACATCCAGATTGCGGACGTCCTGTGGAAGAAACTGAAAGTGAGCAGGCTATTCGCCACACTGTGCTGCAGTCACAAAGTCAATGTCAAATTGCATTCGGTCGCAGCTTTACAGCAGTGAGCATTTAAGCTTATCTGGCTCGCTGCGAAACCACACGCACTCTCTCTCTTTCTCTCTCACTCACACACACACGCACGCACACGCACACACACACACAGTGGATTAAGCAAGGAAACAAAGTAAAGCGATATCGCTTGCATGCACTGGAGAGGCAAAGTAGACGAGTCCTTTATTTACCTTGAGCGTTTCGTCGTGGGGTCTCTCATCACCATACATTCTCTTATCTCTCCAAATTTGCTAAAATAGTCTCTAAGGCTGTCTGTGGACACAGGAAACACACACACGGGGTCATAATACAGACAACACATACGTGCGCGATGTTGTCACCGCGTTTCAAAAAAAGACAACACTCCCCCTCCACCACAGCGCCGCCGCGATGCGCATAGGGGTCGAATAGAGGACTTGAGATGGACGAAGATCGGGAATAACGTCGCTCACACGCACACACGCACACGCGCGCACACACCGAGACATCCCATAGCGAACACACACACACATTCGCACACAACCGCGGTGCCAAGAGCAGAGAAAGAAGAAGAAATAGAGGACAATTGGCGCTACGACGGTCTCACCTGGTGAGGTTTGCCAGCTGAGGCCACCGATAAACATTTTACTGTAAGGGGGAAACACAACACAAGTCAGTCCAGATGTCAGTTCGGCCATTTTGACGACTAACTACTTCTAAGAGCGACCTTAAAGGATAAAGCGAGGCTGTAATAACAGTCTCGCTTGGTGTATAAAAAAGGGGGAAGGACACTCTCGCTAAAAGCTCTCTAAACTGCCCCCTTGAAAGGCACTAAGTGCGTACTGTGTAGGACGAATCCATCCAGCTCGCCAGTCCAAGTCCTCTCCAAGATGTTGCACTACAACACGAAGCTTACGTTTAGGGAAAAACAGCAAATCTTCTTACCCCGGGTCATGGTGTGAGTCATTTAGGCTTCCGGATGTGGCTTGACTCCCGTCTCCTTCCATAGCTATTCCAAAACTATCGGCTGGGACTACCGAGAGAGTGCGAGACACAGAGCCAGGCAGGAGATACGCAAAGCCCCGCTATGAGAATATTACTGAGCCGGGAACGACAGCGTCACACGTGGGATCAGCTCAGCCCCCTGCTCCCTCCTCCCCTCCCTCTCTCCACGCACAACGCTACCTTGGCCCACAGGGGGCGGGGCCTACAGCTGTCACCTAACCAATCCAATTGACGTCAATTCAGACAATCTGCAAAGCAAGCCTCCTATTTGTCATTTCATTAAACCCTGAGGGGTGAACGTGTCCTCCTGCTCCTCCAAGCCACTGGCCGATACTATCGATCCGATATCAAGGTTAATTACTTTCTTTATTGTTTTTTACGCTCTCATTTCATGTATTTACATTTTTTTGCCTTTTTTTTGCAAATTATGCTGAAAATGTAATTGAATAAAAATTCATATGAAACGTGTGTGTTTGAAGAATTTGTTTCAAAATATTCCGTTCATACAATTTCACTTTATAAAAATAAAACAAATAAAATCAGTGCAAATCATTTCACTCCCACAGACACTTCTGTTTTGTTGAAGAGCCGTGTCACGTGACTTTGCACCTTCTACCCGATTGGCTGGCCCTGAAACACCATCCTGGAACAACAAATTTATTTGCACTCCATTTTTTGGCACTGAATTTTTACAAACTGATTTTTATAACACCATATTTTAGCAAACAGAATGTTTTAAGTCCGTATTAAAATAAACTGAATTTCAAAACACATACATTTTGTTTACAAGTTTTTGTTCAATGAAATGTTGAGTATAAAAACATGCAAAAAAATGTAGCTCTAAATGCCGTGTATAAGGCCAGCATTGCCGATACCGGATACCGATACTTGGACATTTTTCAAGATCATTTAATCATTTTGTGGACAAATATTTTACAACACTTGTATGACTTTACAATACATAGGACAATGTAACTAAATTAGAGTTATATGATAATACAATTATTCCTTTTTATTACATACAATTAGAAAATAAGTCAACAAAAGCTACAACTTATTCTTTGTTTTTTTGCCCCCAAATCCCCTCCTGTGCCCAAGAAGTTATTCTCTCAGTTTGTAACAATATATACAATATATTTGAACAACCCAACAGAAAACAATAGGGGTGTCCCAATCCAATATTGATATTGGTCCAACATCAGCACAAAAACAGGTATCAGATTATATCGTCCTGCAACTAAAACCTCCGATATTGGCACTCCGATACTAACAGTCCATTCCAGACTCCAGCAGCGTCCGGATAGAGCTCATGTGATCAGCATGTGCTAACATGCTAACACGATCAAGAAGTTAGAGTCTGGAAAACACGTTGCAACTGAGTGCAAAACTTGTTATGCACAAGTTTCCCGTGGTGGCACAGAACGGTGGACGTTTAATAGGACCAACCTCATGGCGCATTATGAGGATTTTTGCAAGACCACGGCTCCCTCAAACACCCAACAGAACATTTGCTAAGCATGAGAAGCTCCAACGGGATGACAAAAAGTCATTAGCTAGAACAGAACAGAGGCAGTCCAACAACAAGGCGTACTACTAGAAGACGCAACAACTATTAAATATCCCAAAAAAGAGGAAATCCAACCGAGAGCGTCCTCGGGGTATGTAAGAAAGAACCGGCATCCCCCAGCTGCAAACAATCAGGAAGCGGAGGAGAAGGAAAGGGCAGAAAAAGTGCAGAACAGGAGGGACAAGCGTGGAATGTAACATTTTCATGCACCCAGGCTTCTGCTGTACAAAAGAGTCCCCGTTTAATACGAACAACACCATTATTTTCGTATTTTTGGGGTTAAAAACGCACCAAAATATAAATGTGTGCTACAAGTTTGACACATGTATGACATGTTTTGTAAAGCGGTAGATGAAAGCTGTTATAGTCTGCTTGCAGTGGGGACCGAGTAAGACAGTGATGACAGAGGCAGAAGATGGTGCTGCAGTGGCAGTGAAAACCATCCATCCATCCATTTTCTATACCACTTCATCCTCATTAGGATCGCGGGGGCATGCTGGAGCCTATCCCAGCTGACTTTGGGCGACAGGCGGGGTACACCCTGGACTGGTGGCCAGCCAATGGCAGGGCACATATAGACAAACAACCATTCACACTCACATTCATACCTATGGACAATTTAGAGTCGCCAATTAACCTCACCTGCATGTTTTTGGAATGTGGGAGGAAGCCGGAGTACCCGGAGAAAACCCCCACACACACAGGGAGAACATGCAAACTCTACACAGAAATGCCCAGGGGAGAATCCAACCCAGATCTTCCCGATCTCCAAGCTGTTACTGTGTTGGCCAACGTGCTAACCACTAGACCACCGTGCGGCCGGCAGTGAAAACCACTCTTGTAAAAGCACATTATTGCCATTTACAGGACTGGAGTGGAACGGTACAGGTCAGGTGGGCTTAAAGGTCTCATATTATACTATTTTTCAAGCATTTTTAAAAAGTATTCAAGTTGTGTTGCACCAAATCTAAGCTGGATGCTGGAATTTAGCACTTTAAACGTGCTTTGCGAAGCACAACAGGGAACGCGCTATTTTGTGTGTCTGCAGCTTTAATGCTAATGAGCCGTGTTTGCCCAACCAAGAAGCAAGTGGTTACTCCCTTTTTGTGATTAATTTGTTCCAAAAGGTTGGACAAAAAATGAAATGCATAGGCAGTCTTTCCCAGAGAAAAGAATCCTTTCCAGAGAGCCAAAAATATCAACAAAAGAAAATCCATGTTACAGAGAATAACAAGTACAGTTGACATGCAAAATGATTGTAAATGGCCAATAGATGGAACTTCTTGTTGATGTGGACTTCCCGTATATCCCGGTGAGAAATAACTGGCCCTGGCAGCATTTTTTGGCCTCTTGGCGTGTTATTTAGTTATTTGCTTATTTATTTAGCAGTCCACATTCACTGAAAGAAAACACTGACAGTGAGTCAGCAGCGTGTAGGGTGCTTTGTTTGGGCACTCAGTTTTACAGTGCAGGGCAAAAGCATTGTTTTTTTTTTACAGTGGACAAAAAACTCGGAGGTTGTAACTCTGCATTGGTTCAACGTAACATGAAGGAGTGGGAAGGTAAGACACAAACGCTAGCATCGCTATGTGCGCTATACACTGCTAACATCACATGCTAGCTTAGCCTTCACTTAAGGAAAACAGCATGGTAAACCTTAAGGACTGGTAGTTGGCAGAGCTCCAGGATTTACTTTACGGAGTGTAACGAAGCCTGCACTTTTGTTTTGTTTTTACAAAGCTTTCCACAGTGAACTGGTGGGTGCATCCGCAGGGTAGGAGAGGGCGTGGGGCGGAGTCAGTATCATGTCCATAAGGAAGGAGGTTAGAAGTTCAAAACGGACAACCCGAGCGCCTCCTCTCTCAAAAAATAGTGAGGGGAGATGATGGATTTTTCTCACGTTTGGAGGCGCTAGGGACATATATTACTGTGAGGACATCATTAAAAAGTCTATTATGCATAATAGCGGACCTTTAAATTTGGCTTGTTTGACTTTGGCGGAGGTCTGTGTGTCTACTGAGCGTCATTCCAGGTGTGCTTTGGTGGTTTTGCACATTGCTGGTATACATTCTGTTCGGCTGCAACTGAGAGAGGACATTTAGTGAAAGTGCTAGCATGATTAAAGTAGTGATGTTGCTATCGTCGGCTGTGCATTTGAATACTACAGTATGTGCACATAATGGGCCTTCCAGATTTAAGCACGCAGCGTGCTATGCTATATTTCTGCTGCAAGCCTGTATTTATTAACCACGCCATGTACACCATTAAATCAAAACATAACAACGCCTCAATAAACCAATAACACAAATGATTACACTTGAAAAACAGCCTGCAATATACTGGGAAGCAGCGCAAAATGTTACCTCATTTTAGTTTACAGGGTTAGCTGATTATTGAGTAAATCCCCTGAGCCTTCCAACCTAAATTCAAGCAAGTCTAAAGTGTACGAAAGATTTAACAATCAAATCCTTACTGCTGACCCTGAGGCACGGCCTTTCACATCTATATTCATTAGGAACAAGTAGCTAGCGTTTTCCCACGGGGATCGATACTGTGGAGAATGTATTACGTCACACAGACTATGTACTTGTTAAGTGTGTACTGTGTACTGTGTACCGTGCATGTGCAGATCACATTTACATTCTACACAATACAATGCTAATGGAATTATAACACATCAATCATTTTTTGTGCATTTTAGATTCATCCTGAAATGTCACCCAACTTTTTGCGGGGGATACACATGTGTACCTCAACATATACATCCTGTATGTCTTATTTTCTCTTATTATGTCTACTATATTGGCTAATAGGAGAGTAAAGGTGACTATAGCGGTGTTATTTTATGTCTTGAGGGCTCTAATCATGTTAAAAAGTGCATTTAGAAGGTGGGAAACATGTTTTCTATGCTGTAGCTACATAAATATTCCATTTATCAATAAGTAATCCTACTTCACAGATCTTCACTTATCACAGTTGGGTGTGGAACCAATTGACTGCAATAAAGGAGGGATTACTGTATTCTACACTGGTCATCAAGTGTGCAGGTACAGAAGTGCTGTACAGAAACAGGAGGTAAAAAAAAGACAACAAAACAACAAACAACAAAAAATTCTCCCAATGGTAACATGTGTGAGACTATATTTTTATTTATGTCTCATATGTCTTTTTATCTCTTATTATGTCTACTATATTGGGTAATAGGAGTGTAGAGGTAACTATAGGGGTGTTATTTCATGTCTAGAGGTCTCTAATCATGTTAAAACCCATATTTAGAAGGTTTTCTGTGCTTTCGTTAGTCAAAAATATGCAATGTGATATGCTATGTGAGCAAACTACATATTTTTGGTCTAACTTAAGCAAGTCTAAATAAAGTGAAAGACAAATACAAGGCATTCAGAAGACGCATTCAAAGACGTTGTGATGATATGTAGTGTTCTACACTGGTCACCAGGGGTCAGTAATGTTACATTGACGAGACATGAGCCACCGCAGGAAGTACTCAGTGATAATGTCACTCTTCCAGTGCTAACGTGTGTGAGTCTACAGTATATTATGTCTTATTATCTCTTACTATGTCTACATATTAATAGGAGTGTAAATGTGACTATAGAGGTGTTATTTCATGTCAAGGTGGGCTCTAATCATGCTGAAAACCTTATTTACAAAGTTTTTCTATGCTCTAACTACCAAAATATTCTAGTCCTACTTGGGTCCAGTCTGGAACGGATTAAACATGACAAATGAAGCGAGAGATTAGTGAATATTATTTTTTTCTCATGTTTTACGAAGTCCAGCGGATGCACCAAAAGAAGAGATGTGAGTATTCCTTGGCCCTTGTGGTACCCCTCCAGCATGCCTGCAGGTTATTTGCATAATTGTGACATTGAGACGGACAGCCCAAACCCCCCCATTGATGTTTGAAATGTTGTACATGCAAAATGCAACCTTGTACCCATGCCAGATTGGCACTGCACAATCCCAAATTATCTTCAGACTATTTGGACTCACAGCTTCTGGCTGAAACGTGACGACTGCTCGCTTGCTATCGTTTACATCCACAGAAGTTTTTGGTGAATAGGTCCGTTTATGCGGAGTTTATACCAGACTCTTGCTTATCTTGCCTGGCAGCATGTTTCCCAAACAATGACTTTTCTTTTGGGGGCGGGGGGTGTGCATTTGAGTCGATACCGCCAGTCAGGTGGCCGCACATTGCAGCCGTCTTGGAAAAGAAAAGCAATTCATTGAAGCACACGAGTGTCAAAGAAGATGAAAAGCTTCAGTTTAGATTTCTATGCCATATTTCTATGATAGATTTCTATATTTCTATGCTCATACATTGAAAGGAAAATCACATTTTTTTGGAATTTTTTCCATCATACGCAGTCCTTATGTGAGACATCAACACACACGTCTTTCTGTTTTCTGTGCCTTCTGAAGATATAAAAACAGGTAAAAAGGTTTTCCATCCATGCTGTGAGCGTGTAGTAACAGGTACATTCATGATAACATGTCATACTTGTAGTATTTTGGGAACTTCCTCCCTGGGTGCATTGATTTCACATAGCAACATAGAAAGGAACGCTACACCTAGCGTCAGAAACAAAAACACAGCAGCAGTGGCGGCAGATCCAATACGTAGCGTTAGCTTTGGCTAGTGGCCTTGTGAGTGAGTGTGTTGTGAGGCTAGCCGCTAGCCGGCTAGTAGCTAGCCGCTGTGGTGTGGCGACGTGTCACTACGCCAGTAAGGTAGTTCTTGGGCGTAACAATGTTAATAACAATAATAATAACAATGTGCTTCATATGCGGCTCACATGATGGAAATGGAGCCTTGCTGGCGCTTTTTGGAAGTTTTTCAGAAGGCTTCATAGGCGGGATAGGTGTGTCCCATTACGTGCATTCTTAGCTGCCTTTTTTTTACCTGTTTTTGTATCTTTAGAAGGCACAGAAAAGAGAAAGACGTGTGTTCATGTCTCACATAAGGATTGTGCATGATGGGTTACATTCCCCAAAAAAGATGATTTCATAGCAGTTCAAGAAAAGCATCTTTGTTTTTATGCTGGAATAAGTGTGTGTGTGTTTTTTAAACATCGTTATCAATGCTTTCTATTCAGTGAGGGAGAAGCCAAACGTGACAAGAGATGGTGCAGCAAGTGTGACATCTCACAATATTTGATTGGGGGGGGGCAGCACACCTTATTTTTAATATGCACAGCAGCAGCTAGCATGTGATATTTTAGCACATGAACACCATTCATCCTCAGCAAACATTTGGTTGGGAGTGAAGGGTCAATCCTGAGTGCGTGCGTGCCAGCATAATAAAACATTTACAGACATATTTTGGGATTGCAAGGACTTGTGAAAGCATAGTTGTGTCAGTGTAAAAAGGCATTCACTGCCAAAAAGATGAACCCTCTTTTGAGAAGCGGGGGGGACCCGGCATGGAGAAGCGCTTGTACGTAATGGAGCCTTTGCATGAAAAGTGGAGGATTTGGTCTTTAGAGAGAAGTCAAATTGATAGCGTGTGAAGGAGCTGAGAGGAGAATGAAAGCGAGAGAAGCAACAGAGTTATGAGGTGGCGTTTTCAAGAGCAGGCGTCCTCTTTCCTCTTGCAGTAATCATTTTAAACCCTCTCAATATTACTTTGACCTTGGCCCAATTGTTCTGGGCTCATGTGTGACTCATGTGACTTTTTTCTCTGCATTGATTCCTGCTTGGATTTAAAAAAAAAAAAAAAAAGAGTAGGATTTTTCACAGATTTTTTTTCACTGTCATTTGCATAATTGTTGCAGATGCTCCCCACATTGTGCACACCCTCCAAAAACACCTTTCATGAGTTTGTTAATGTGATAGAATGTTATCCTTTGGTGCTTTTCCATTGATCACTATGGATTGAGTCATCATGCTTTCCTCTGGAGGGCTTATTACGGGGTAGGGGGAAAATCTGTGAAGCTTTGAAAGCTGCAGATGTGCACAAACTGTCTCCCTCTAGCGTCTTCTCCTTTCTGCTGAACTTCACCCAGCCAGCCCCCGACTGCAGGGAGGAAGTCAGGCTGTAACATGCATAATTGACAGTCCTATTTCAGGAATTAGCCACCCACCAAACTGCAGTCTGTCAGCCCTTTCATCTTGCTTAAAAAGCCCATTTTAGCCATAAATGATCAGCTGAAGCTGGCGAATGGAAGGAGTCATTTGTGTTTTCACCCCCCATGTGTTGCTTTTCCCGTGCACACCTTTGTTAGAGCACAGAAACTATTTGAAGGCGGATCAGTGGCAAGGATGTTCTGGTGATAAATGATTCCCTCCATTATTCCTGCTTTAACGACACACACGAGTTCATTAAGCTGTGCCAGCGGCTACACGCTAACATTCCGTGTAGATGAGGCCACTCTGATATGCACACATTCGCATTATTAAGAAATGAAAGTCCAATGTTGATGGGAAAAACTGGCTGAGGGTTTTATGTGGCACCCCCCTCCAACTTACATGCTTACGTATGCCCTATCCGAAGAGGCACCCCCCTCCAACTTACATGCTTACGTATGCCCTATCCGAAGAGGCACCCCCCTCCAACTTACATGCTTACGTATGCCCTATCCGAAGTGGCACCCCCCTCCAACTTACATGCTTACGTATGCCCTATCCGAAGAGGCACCCCCCTCCAACTCACATGCTTAGATATAAGACCTATGCAAAGTGGCACCCCCCTCTGACTTACATGCTTTTATATGTGGCGCCTCCCCCAATTTACATGCTTATATGGTTACATGCCACCTTTTCCATTATATGCAAAACTATGGACAAAAAAGTTGGCTGCAGCGCACAGCTGGCCCTAACCAAAGTGGCACCCCCCTCCAATTTATATGCTTATATGGTTACATGCTTTCAAATATGTCCTATCCAAAGTGGCACCCCAGGTGAGATTTTACAGGGCACCGCCCTCCAATTTACACGGTTAAAAAATGACAAATACTCTAAATACAAAAAACATCTTACCTTATAAAAATCCTGCACTAAAACAAAAAATAATAATAATAGTAAGTCATAAGTGAAATTCTCAATACAACATTCAACATCAAACATGAAAATAATCCAATTCAATCCACTTGATTTATATAGCAGAGTTCCTAAACAGCGTCTCCAAAGTGCTGCACAGGCTAGACAACCATCAATAATAAGTACAAGTAAAAATGACCACAGTAAAAACTAAGAGATCAAATAAAAACAAACATACAACAGTAAAATATTTCAAACAAGAAGTAAAAACAGTAAAAGCAATAAATTCAAGAAGTAGGTAAAAAATAAATAAATAAATTCATTAATTTAATTAACTTAAAAGAAATAAAACCATGAAAACTAAAACAAGAATAAAAGACACAGATGACCACACGACTCTCGCCGAGTTCAAAGCCAGAGAATAAAAGTGAGTTTTAAGTCGAGACTTAAAGCAGTTGACACAAAATAACTCTATAGGGCACAACAGCTACGTTTACACCATCAAAGAAGCTTGAGTCTTGAATCTTGAATCTTGTAGTATATCATAAATATAAGAAGTATATAATAATATCAATTGCTTTGCATTCGACTGAATGTGAGTTTTTCCATTTTAAGACGTTTTATGACTCATTTTAATAGCCATATCGTCGAGGTGAATGTCCCTGATTTTTTGCCCCCCAGAGGCCAGAGCACCCTTAGCATCTGCCCCATGATGTGTGGTCGATACTGAAATATCGATACTTCCGATACCAGATCTTCATGCTCTGAAATGAAAATGGCTATTTTGATACCTGAGTCATTTGAGGTCATGTTTGTGTGTTGGAAGGATGATCGATGGTAAACGGAGCCGTGTGTCACTAGTCAATAAAGTTTTTATTCTTGAAGTAGTTCACAATGAATCATTTTTTTTTATGCTATTTTTATTTGACCTATTTGTACATTTTCACATACCTATTTGATATGATTTTGTGTGTGGTTGTATGTCAGCTTGGCTACATTGTAAACACCTCACTACCTTCATATACTGTACTTCTTGCATTTATTTGATTGAAAGAATAATGTATTGCAATAATGTAATGTATTCTTTTTGCTGTGATATGAAATACTGCACACAAATGTACCTGAAACATCAGGTGCCGGATCAGAAACAATATCAGCGGTATCGCGCTGACTACCGCATGGCCTAATGAGCTGGCCAGCTCTGGCTTGGAGTATTTTCCGGAAAAATACTCCTCGAAAGTCCAAGACAAACTTGCATGTTGATGGATGAACTACATAAATGTTTAGCTTTTTCTTTGGCTTTTTTCGGGGACGTGAGGCAATGTGGATATACAGTAGGAAAGAGTCTGATATGAGTGATACCGTGACTTGAAGCCTATCTAAGGCTAAAGACCATCTTGGAAATGAGGCAAAATACTACTACTTCTCTTTCCCGAGCAAACGTCTGACTTTGGAGGTTCCACGGTATGTCAGATCTACACGGTTGCACGGCGGCATCGTGTTTCTAGGCTGGAATAGCACTGACCTCTGTCAAGGTCGAGGTGTTCATAACACGCAGCGTAGCTTTTATGTAGTTTATGCAATCAGCGGCGTGCGCTCCGACAGGAATGAGGGAGCAGATCACAATGAATGTTTGACTTTTTTCAAAATAGTGTAATAATATATAAGACATGGATCACCCCTTTACATAGTTTAGAAAATGATATATGATGGAATGATATCTTGTAGGTGCGTTAAAAACAGGCTGTGTCAGTGTCAAATTCTCAATAGATTGGATTTGACATCTTCTCAGTTGTTTCAAATGGGCACAGTAGATGGAAAGTGGTGCATAATGTGGCATAAGGGCATGGTGGGAAGAATAAAAGAACTGTGCTCTAGAACAGGAAGAGAGGCCATTTCATTCTTAAATATAGACATCCCGATGACTCCACACACCCGTAATCTTGGAGAGCTGCATCAATTTAGCCACGTGCCATCAAAGAATAAGAAGAATGCATTTTTGTCAATATGCATCATGACAAAAAGTATAACAATGAAAAAATGGATAGACGCTGAGAGTCCAGTTCCTAACGACGGGTGTGCACACGCTACGGAGGTGATATCATTGGAAAGAACGGCATTAAATCGGGAGTCTTACATGGGATCCATGATATGAATTTATTGTAATTATTAAACAGACTTCAAATCTAAGTTTTCTTCCTTATGTCAGCGGAATTGTATGATTTTTAAATATAAATGAATGAATGTGCTGTGCTTGTGGGATGCAATGAAAGCAGAGATTCCGCCAAGTGAGTTTAGCGGGTTAGCGAGCTGTGTTGAGTGGAAAGCCGGACTTGCTTGTTCAGCGGAGGTAGCTGTCTTTAAACGCAGCTGTATCGCCATGGCAACTTAGGCTAAACTCATAACCTGGTGCCACCAGGTTACATCCATGCTTTCAGCTATGAAAGTGGCGCTGTTTCACTGCTTAGCTAATTCGGAGATGGCGTCACCGTTTGAGAACCCACGAGGTTCCTGATGGGACATGGAGAAAAAAAAGATGATATGTTCCCTGATGATATGATCCATCGAAAAGCGAGATAGATTTTCAGACGAGGGAACACGCAAGATATGCTCACTTTTTGAGGGGAGCACCAGGAATAAAATGCAACATGAAATATGAATCATTGGGGCAATGTATTTGTGGCGACCTTTTCAATGTATTCCTTGTTCTAATAGAACAAGTGTTTTATTGCAGCTGATTGATGCCTCAGCATGTTTATTCCTCCCTCAAATATCGTAATATAAGAAGACTAACGGGCTGAGTACTCACGCAAGGACTCCTGTGACATTTACACCTGATAACGTTACACACAAAACGTTGACATCTAGTGGTCACAACCAGATCCTCCCACCCATCCATCCATTTTCTATGCTGCTTATCTTCACTAGGGGCGCAGGTGTGCTGGAGCCTATCCCAGCTGACGTCAAGCGAGAGGCAGGGTAAACCCTGGACTGGTGGGCAGCCAATGGCAGGGCAGATATAGACACCCACGTTCATACCTGTGGACAATTTAGAGACGCCAATTCACCTGACATGCATGCTTCTAGAATGTGGGAGGAACAACCAGATGAAGCATTTTAAAAATACTTCATGAAAATGAAAGATGAAAAATGAAAGTTGTGGCTCCAATGTATTTATTTTTTAAAAGGCTAAGTGTTACTATGTCAAAGTGGTGCAATGCTGAGCATTGAGCCATGACAAGACTAGTAGGATACACTTAGTATAATGTTGATCCATGAAGACTAGTAGGATATACTAGTATAATGTTGATCCATGAAGACTAGTAGGATATACTAGTATAATGTTGATCCATGAAGACTAGTAGGATATACTAGTATGATGTTGATCCATGAAGACTAGTAGGATATACTAGTATGATGTTGATCCATGAAGACTAGTAGGATATACTAGTATAATGTTGATCCATGAAGACTAGTAGGATATACTAGTATGATGTTGATCCATGAAGACTAGTAGGATATACTAGTATGATGTTGATCCATGAAGACTAGTAGGATATACTAGTATAATATTGATCCATGAAGACTAGTAGGATATACTAGTATAATGTTGATCCATGAAGACTAGTAGGATACACTTAGTATAATGTTGATCCATGAAGACTAGTAGGATATACTAGTATAATATTGATCTATGAAGACTAGTAGGATATACTAGTATAATATTGATCCATGAAGACTAGTAGGATATACTAGTATAATGTTGATCCATGAAGACTAGTAGGATATACTAGTATAATATTGATCCATGAAGACTAGTAGGATATACTAGTATGATGTTGATCCATGAAGACTAGTAGGATATACTAGTATAATGTTGATCCATGAAGACTAGTAGGATATACTAGTATAATATTGATCCATGAAGACTAGTAGGATATACTAGTATGATGTTGATCCATGAAGACTAGTAGGATATACTCGTATGATGTTGATCCATGAAGACTAGTAGGATATACTAGTATAATATTGATCCATGAAGACTAGTAGGATATACTAGTATAATGTTGATCCATGAAGACTAGTAGGATATACTAGTATAATATTGATCCATGAAGACTAGTAGGATATACTAGTATGATGTTGATCCATGAAGACTAGTAGGATATACTAGTATAATATTGATCCATGAAGACTCGTAGGATATACTAGTATAATGTTGATCCATGAAGACTAGTAGGATATACTAGTATAATATTGATCCATGAAGATTAGTAGGATATACTAGTATGATGTTGATCCATGAAGACTAGTAGGATATACTAGTATAATATTGATCCATGAAGACTCGTAGGATATACTAGTATAATGTTGATCCATGAAGACTAGTAGGATATACTAGTATAATATTGATCCATGAAGACTAGTAGGATATACTAGTATGATGTTGATCCATGAAGACTAGTAGGATATACTAGTATAATGTTGATCCATGAAGACTAGTAGGATATACTAGTATGATGTTGATCCATGAAGACTAGAAGGATATACTAGTATAATGTTGATCCATGAAGACTAGTAGGATATACTAGTATGATGTTGATCCATGAAGACTAGTAGGATATACTAGTATAATGTTGATCCATGAAGACTAGTAGGATATACTAGTATAATATTGATCCATGAAGACTAGTAGGATATACTAGTATGATGTTGATCCATGAAGACTAGTAGGATATACTAGTATGATGTTGATCCATGAAGACTAGTAGGATATACTAGTATAATATTGATCCATGAAGACTAGTAGGATATACTAGTATAATGTTGATCCATGAAGACTAGTAGGATATACTAGTATAATGTTGATCCATGAAGACTAGTAGGATATACTAGTATGATGTTGATCCATGAAGACTAGTAGGATATACTAGTATGATGTTGATCCATGAAGACTAGTAGGATATACTAGTATAATGTTGATCCATGAAGACTAGTAGGATACACTTAGTATAATGTTGATCCATGAAGACTAGTAGGATATACTAGTATGATGTTGATCCATGAAGACTAGTAGGAGTAGTATATACAGGTTGAGATGGTATTTCCTGCTGGACATTTTGCCTGTCGCACCTCCTCCAGTGCACTTTGGGTCAGATGCAGGGTCGTCAGCTGGTGCCACCTTTCACTGATGTTTCGCCCCCTAGCCAGTACATCTCCAGGTGGGGGGGGCAAGTGGCATCTTGGGACGTCTCCCTACCACTCCCTGCATCTGACCCTAATGGGGTGTCTGACCCCATTTACTATCTTTCCTCCTTAACCACAACCAGTAGCTTGCTTTTTCTGCCTCTTCTGCTAGCTCCTTGGTTGCTCGCTATAGTTTTTCCCCTGTTGTTCCTAGAGCGCAGAGAAGCTGGATCGCTGACCTGCCAACGAAGCCCCTGCACCCGACCTCCACTGGGTGGATGGATGCTGCCCACCCTGCCTTTTTGCACTCTGCTGCCAGCTCGGTGTACTTGAGCCACTTGGTCTCGTGTGCAGACGGTATTCCCTCTTCCCACGGCACGGTTAACTCAATGATGAGGACGCGCTTGGCAGCTGTGGACCACGTCACGATGTCTGGTCTTAGGGTTGATTGCACAGTCTCGCTTGGGAAGATGAGCTGCCTGTCCAGGTCGACATGCATCTCCCACGACTTCCCAGGGTTAGCAATGATCTTGCCTGACTGCCCTGCGCCTTTTCCTGGGTCTCCCCTGGTCGTACGAAGGAGATGCTAGTCGTTTGGCTTCTTGCTGTTGCATTAGCAGCTGTTCTTCTTGTCTCCAGGAGCTCTGCCAACTTCCTCAGCACTTGATTGTGCCGCCATCTGAATTGTCCTTGTGACAGTGCCACTTTGCATGATGCCAGGATGTGTTGGAGGCCTACTTTGTCACTTTCGCACAGCGGGCACCTGTCCTCACTCCCAAACCATGTGGAGAGGTTCTGAGGGCACGGGAGGGTGCCGTACGCTGCCCTGACCATGAAGCTAAGCCGTGCCTGTGGGGCTTGCCAGATGTCTTGCCAGGTTATGTCCCTGTGGATGGTGTCCTCCCACCTGGTCCATGCCCCTTGCTTTCCCTGGGACACCGCCTTGATGAGATACTGCTCTTGTTCTGCTCGAGCCACTTCCTCCACAATCATGGCCCTTCTCTGCTGTCTTGAGGCTTTTGATCAGAATCTCATTGGTTCCCCCATTTTTTGTACAGAACAACCCCAGATGGCTACATTTTTTAGCGGAAGTAGAATAATATGATGTGAGACGCCCCCTTTGATGAGCGTGCGTACTTCGCACGAAGCCCAAAACCCGACGTGACAAAGTAAGTTGATAACCACCGTTGAAGTACCCCTCAGTTCTGTTTGGGGAATTTAAATTTTGTTGAGTTGCATCTTGAGCACAAAGCAAACCCTGGGTGGGTTGAGCCACGTTGGCAGAATACCCCCCAAGTGTCAGCCATTGTGACCATTATTGTTCTTAATGATGGCGGTGGGAACGTAGTCATGATGAGGATTGTAAGACAGTTGTCATTTATTTTGATGGAGTTTTTTTCCTCTCTTATTACTGTGGGTTTTTTAATGCTTAAGTTATTGCTGTTATTATTTTTATTGTTCTTGTTGTCGTTATAATTGCTTTTGTTTGTATTTTTTGGTGGTGGTCATTTCACTTTTTGACTGTTTTGTGTGGATTTTTGTCTCTTGGGGTGTTGTGGAGCTGGACTGGGGTTGTTGTTTCTTTTTTCTATGCTTTGTAAACGAATAAACATATTTTAAAAACAGTGTAAAGTGCTGTTGCATTAAAAGACAACGTAAGTGAAGTCAAAGTAGTCCTGAAGTTCTTCATCTGAAAAGATGTCTTCCTTTGGAAGTCATCACCAGCGCCAGCGCTGCTCCGTACCTGCTGTATGAGAATGACATCATTTAGCTGCTCCACTGGGCTGGTAGATAAGCACACCATATCCCCACCGCTCCTGGAGCTTCTGATGACTCCAGCGAGAGCGTAATGGAGAACGCTGTTCCAACCCTGCAGTCGTCCCAGCCCTCGTGCAGGAGGCGGCGTGAGGGACATTTTGGAGACGCGTGTGGAGATGGAGGACATCTGCATGCAGAGACTGGAGGTGGTTGCGTCAGTCAGAGATTCATTGACTCACTGGGGAAAATTGTAAAGCCTTGCATCATTTTGTGTTCTTTTTCCTGTCAAAGTGTTGTTTTTGGACTAGAATGTGTACAGAGAGTATGTATATGTATGCACATAGAGCGGGGTGGGCAAACTTTTTGACTCGCGGGCCACGTTGGCTTAAAAAATTTGGCCGAGGTGCCATCTCTATATATATAGGCGGTCATCAAACAGAAAGACATACTTATTCACGGTGCAACGAAAAAACACAACTGGGCCTGCCACATTAACAAATTCTGCTGGTCATTAACTGTGTACAAATTATCGATTTAATCGGAAACATTTTTTGAGACAATTATTTTTATGAGAGGTGTAATTCCCATTTGAACCACTAGATGTTACTCAAGTATTGTGTACCTGTGTGAGACATTAGCTTGACGCAGAAGTTGCTGTATGTATGTTTTTGCAATGTTGGAGCAACACTGTCTGTGAGCGAGCACCATTTTCCACTGTTTTGTTTATATTTGTAGACCAAACGCCTCAGTACACCTTGGCTGTCAGGACGAAGGCGCCGCTGCCCGAGCACCTCCATTGGTAGTTTTTTTCCCAGTTGAGAAAACCGTCCGTGTCGGTTGTCTGTGTTCATGCGCTCACCGTATTCATTCTGTTTAAAACTGAAACATTCCCACACTGTGGATGTGGCATTCACCTTAAAAGCTATCCTTTTTGTGCTGTCGTTAATGTGTATGCTGGCTCACGAAGCCAACTGCTGCTAGGGTAGTAAGCTAGTAGCTAGTAGCCCCGCCTCCACAAAGAGACTGAATCTCTCGGTTCATTCCACTACAGAACCAATGCACATAGACGCATGCAGAGTGAACCCTCTTGTCATCCAGCCTGTGTGGCACACTCAAACACATGCATACAAGCATGCCAATTTATTGAGGGCGTCATAATTAGCGACCTGTTTTTTTGTTTAATCGTTTGATTAATCGATTTATCGCTTATCATGACAGGCCTAAACGCAACACATCCACAGCGAGTTAACGTATCGCATAAATCAACTACTGCTACTGCTTGGGTAATGAACAACAACTAAGCACTAAAAATAACTTGTAAGTTAAACTGGTTTTGGCAAGTGGCCGCAGGGCATGCTGGGTAGTCCTGTGGCAACAACAATATGACGTATGAATGATAAACCGAACGTCTCTGCTTGTTTACTTCCCTGACGGCCTCCTCAACATGTTTTGCAATCAAGCAAAAATGCGACAAACACGGCGACATGTTTGGAGAAAGAATGCCTCAAGCTACCCAGCAAGCCTTGCGGCAGTTTTGATGTTGAAGATTTAATAAAAAGGATTAAGACGTTTGGTGGGCCTATTGTGGCTTGCAGGCTGCAACCTTTTTTGACCCACGGACCGGCTGGTGCTCCCACAAATCTCCCGCGGACAATTTTTTAATTGTGTAAAACTAAGACAGGAACAACATCACATTAAAAGCACAAAATGAATGCAGACCCACCATCCACCAGTACCAGCCTGGAGTTTATTTTCCAGAGAGATGATTACATTGCTGTTTGACGTGTGTGGTAAAAGGCAGTGTGCCAGCATGAATTCACTTGAGACAAATGTGCACATTAGCAGTCAATAAGTCATCCAAACGTACCTTTATGCATTCCCACATAGTATCAGCATTTACACCACATATGAGGTGAAAGAAAAACGGTAAAAATACAGTATAGTAGTCTATCTGTACGGCATGAGACAAAGTTAGCACACGAATGATGGTGCGTTCAGGGACCGTCGAACAATGTGGGACGGGTCGCCGCTTGCAACAAATAAGATATAAATGCCAAAACTATGGGATTTGTAACTGTATATTATTTTTTTTTTTTAAATAATGACCCTTACTTCCGAAATTGATATGCATTTACATAAAATTAGATGTAGTTATTTACAAGTGTCTTTTTTTAATTTATCGTTGCACCTGAAAGCTTCCCGTGGTCTGGTTTTGCCCCACCCATGGACCGGTACTGGACCACGGCCCAGTGGTTGGGGCCCCCTGATGTAGAGTATTGTCCTGCATGTTATTCTCATGCTAATGCAGCACCTTTTCTGCGTTATTCGAATACACGCCCCAATTCTATGCAATTTAGCATCTATTTGCTGCGCTTTTCTGCTTGATGCATTTCCTTTCACAGCAAAAGCTACACCACTTTCGTGTCTCTGCAACTGTTGTTGCTAAAAAGTAGGATTATGGACGATTACGTTCTTAATTCTATGCTTTTTTTTTCTATCTGACTGACCATAGAATTTTTTTTATACAATTTAGCATCCACTTGTGCCTCTTTTCACTTGGATAAATCATCTTTTTTAAAAGCACCATTTACAATTCATTACATGTGTGCGCGTCTGTTGCAAAAACAAAGTAGTAATGTTGATTTACTTTAAACAATGACTTAATTTGCATGTAATCTTGCTTAAATTTGTGCTCATTTGTATGGATTATTAATCCTAAATGATCAAAATGGACTTTTTGTGTGTGTTTATATGACAGCATGGTGGCCACACAGTCAGGAGATGTGGAAGATCTGGGTTGGAATCTCCGTTAGACATCTCAAATGTTCACTTCATTCAAGACTTCTCTAAAAATTGCATCATTGGATATTTTCTATGCCATTTTAAATGTTTGAATGAGTTGATATTAAATGTGTGTACCATTCTGTGCGTGGTTGCGGTTTCAAGAGATGTTGAGGATATTTCTGCATTCATTCTGCATTCACACGCAATTTCTACTGACATTCATGTAAATTTGTACTATTTTTTTTTTTACATCTACACTGTGCACTATGACGACCAGAGTCTTTCTAGAAGTATATTTCTAGAGCATACAGACATTTTCACACAATCTTGAAACAAAATGATAATAATAATTTCCTGTTCTGTGCAAAGTGTGGTAGCATGGATTGATAGCTTGTAGGAATATTGTTGCCAATTTCACGCGTGTTTGGAGTTAGTTGGTATAAGAGTGTGTCGGCTGTGTGGAAATTGAAAGCAGCTTCTGTAGGCAACACGTCTGAAATGTCCTGTGCTTCATTTTGACTTTTGACTACTCCCGGCCTTTTCTTTCCTTTGGACTTTATTTCCCCCGCTAACTGACTGCCACCATGCATTCCCTTCCCATTCTGCAAGCAATGACCTTAACAATGACCTTGCCTTGTCTGCGCCATCCAGACAAGAAGCGAGATACACCACATCCGCATCCACAGCACCCACCCCCACCCCCACAACTATGCTGCAGGCTTGAATTTTGCCTGTCTCATCAGTCTCCGTGCTGCTGCTGCTGCTGCTGGAGCACGCCTTGTTATTTCCCAATTCCTACACTTTCCCTTTCTCACTTGATCAGCACCCAGACGGGAAAACATTGCTCTTGGCTGAGAGCGATGGCGAGCCTTGGCATATAGACCCAAGCTGTCGATACAGATTAGCTTTATCAGATCAACTTTATCTGCAACATTGGAGCGTCCTTTGCTTGGCTAACAGCCTGATTTTAGCTTCCCATTGATATTGGCACTCAGCAACTGCCTCAAAAAACCTTCAACTTTGATATCATAATAACAATAATACCTTTCAATGTACATCACTTTCACTTCTCTACTGCTTTTCTACCTTCGACGTACTCAAAGCGTTTTGATACTGTTAGCACATTTACACAGCATCACCACCTACGAGGGGGGGGTCACTATCTTCATTGCACAACGATACCTACATGATCATGGCACGATGGACGATCCAACAAACAAACCAACTCTTAAGCACCTGCACCATGCTGCCCTGTGGGACGTCCCATGATGGACCACTATCACCATCACATCTTTATTGCTGCATATGACGCATCAAAATAAAAGTAGTATTTAAATATGTCTACACATATGAATATGACATCAAAGTAAAAGTATTAAAAAATGGCAATATGGACAACTGTTAAGCACATATGGATGTACACATGCCCTCCAGACATCAAATAACACCCCCATAGTCACCTTTACACTCCTATTAAGCAATATAGTAGACATCATAAGACAAAATAAGACATAGGAAATAGGAAACCATTTTCTCACCTTCCAAATACACATTTTAACATGATTAGAGCCCTCTAGAAATGAAATAACACCCCTATAGTCACCTTTACACTCCTATTACGCAATATAGTAGACATCATAAGACATAGAAAACCTGTTTACTACCTTCCAAATACACATTTTAACATTATTAAAGCACTCAAGACATGAAATAACACCCCCATAGCCACTTTTACACTCCTATTACCAAATATAGCAGGCATAATAGGAGACAATGAGACACATAGGACATTAATAAGACATAATATAGACTCGCAAGTTACAATTTAACATTAGAGCCCTCCAGACATCACATAACACCCCTATAGTCACCTTTCCACTCCTATTGCCCAATATAATGTAGTAGATATAATAGGAGACAATAAGACATATAAGACATAGAAAACCTGTTGAAAAACTTTTCCCCCACCCAATTGTTATTTAATTTAGTTTTGTTTGTTTCTCATAATATGACAACTTTTAAAATATATAAGTTATAACTTATTTTTAATGTAGTAAATCTATGCTACTAAGATGACAGCATTTTTTATCTTACCAGTTTGTTCTTGTAAAGTTAATTCTTGTGAAATTACAGCCGTTTTTTTTCTTTTCTGTTTTTGTTTTGTTTTGTTTTTTTAATTTTCCAACTATTTCAACTTTCATCTTGCAAATGTTTTTCTTGTAACTTTATTCCCAAAATATTTGGACTTGATTCTTGTGACATCATACATTTTTCTGCAACCTAATTTTTCAGGGATTAAACTTTATTCTGTTTGTTTCTCTCTCATAAAATAACAGCTTTTAAAATAGAGCTTGTTTTTAATATACTGTAGTAATTCCACGCTACTAAGACGACATTACTTTTTTCATCCAATTACCAGTTTATTCTTGTAAAATTGGGACTTTTTTCCTGCTAGAATACAACTTTATTATTTCATATTTTGACTTAATTTTTCTAAAATGACAGCTGTTTTCTTTCCATTCCTGCTGTTGTTTTTAATTTTCCAACGTCCAACTTTCTTCTTGTAATTATGATTTTATTCCCAGAACATTTGGACTTGATTCTTGTGTCAAAACCTTTTTTGCAACTCCATTTTCCAAGGATTCCAACTCTATTCATTGTTTTGCTTGTTTCTCATAATATTAAGACTGAAAATACATTTTTTCTTTAATATTTCAGCTTTATGCAACTAGAATGAAGTTATTTTCCCGTGGTTATTCTCAGAAAATTACAGATTTTCTTGTTAGATTTGTTTCCCTGATGTATAAAAATGTAAAAAAAGACTTGAATGTTTCCATTTGTAGTGGTCTTGTAGAACGCGCCGTGTGGATGTGTTGCATGCCAATGGAAGAGCACCCTGGCATAGCGTGTTGTATGCATGCATGTTGTAGGGAAAGCTGCTTTATTTCAGTGAAAAGTGAAAGAAGACGTCGAGCGTGATGGTCGCTGTGATGGAGGCGAGCAAACAACCTCAGACGGAGAAATGGGGGGGTTAGATGGCAGCAGTAAATGATAGCAGCTCGCTACACCTTGTCAGTTATTAGGAGAGGCCAGAAGAGAAATCTGACATGACTTTGTGTTGTCTGCAGAAGGAAAATAATTGGCGAGCATGAGGCCTGCACTCCTTTAGTACTCTTACTCTTTCAAGGCGCTGTCATCAACTTTTCAAGCTAAAAGAGGCTGGAAAAAACAATAAGACTCATTTATGAAAGGGTTACGGCGATGCATGTTTGTATGCATCCAAATGCAACATCATCATATTTTATTACAATTCTTCAGCGCATCTACGGTGTCCTTTTTTCCTTGGGGTGTATTTGTGGAAAACCACAAAGCATAAAAAGATGCAAATAAAATCCCACTCGCACTTAATCTGTTTTATATGCTCTCGCAATAATAGCAGCCTTGCATGAATGCACACAAATCCTCCCGTCAATCAAAGACGTTTAAGAGGGAGGTGATGCCGTTACTTCAGTGGTGTCGAAAGTGCGGCCCGGGGTCCATTGGGTGCCAACAGATGTTTTCTAAATTGCCCTCAAAGAAACAATTCTAAAAACAAAACAGCAACTATGGAAGAAAAGAGCAGAATGGGGCTAAAATATCAGGAGAATAAAGTTATGATAAAAGTGGTCATCTTAAAAGAAAAAAACATCACAATTTTACGAGAATAAAGTCAGAATGCTCAGAGGGAAAAAATGATTTTAAAAGCATTAAGTTGAAACATTAAAGATAAAAATGATGGGTTTTTTTCCAAATGCCGTAATGTCAGGAGAGAAAGTACAAAAAGGAATTCATATTCAGTAAGGCTGGGAAAAATGTTCCAATAAAGTCCAAATATTTGGGAGAACGGCATAAAATTATGAGGAAAAAAAAAGTTTCACAACAATAAAGGAAATATTTGAAAAAATATATTTTTTATTGCAAACATGAGCAAAAAAGTTGACATTATCAAAGTTTCAGATGGAGGCTGCTTTCAGTCTTTGAGTGGATTTTCTGAATGCCTTATATTTGTATTTTACTCCAACAACCACATACTTTTCCCTGAATGAAGCATTTTTCAGCAAAAAAAGAAGCATAGTACAAGAAGATGTATTCATAACCACATGTATCATTCTACACCGGTCACTAGGTGGCAGTCATGTTACGGTGATAATGTCACTCTCCCAATGCCAATATGTGAGTCAATATTACGTCTTGTTTTCTCTTACTATGTCTACTATATTGTGTAATAGGAGTGTAAAGGTGACTATAGGGGTATTATTTCATGTCTAGGGGTCTCTAATCATGTTAGAAAGTGTATTTAGAAGGTGGTGAACAGGTTGAAAATATACTGTATGTATAAATAAGGAAGGCTACTTTATCATGGTGGGGTGTGGGGGGAGGGTTTACTCTACTATTTGGTGATTGGAGCTTGGTGGTGATATATTTTTTGCAAGTAAATTCTGCAGCCATGTAATATATGAGAGAAATCATATTCCCATTTTAACAGGGGCGTGCTTGCTCTCTATTGCTACTTCATTTGTGTCCAGTTTTTGGGAGTGAGTGCTGCGTGATGACCTTTTTAAAGCGTGTAGATATACTATACGTAGCAAGCTGTGATTACTGTGGCCAGGATGAATGCTTTTATGTTTGGTCATGGGAGATGGAAATGCTGAATCATTCATCACACTGTGAAGCACAACAAGGTCTTCTGCAAAGAACTTGCGACACGATAGCGACAAAACCGAAAAAAAAGACATTTTCTTTGGCTGTAACCCATCCAGCATCCAACATGCAAGCGACCGCCGTGGCTAGAAAGCCAATCATCACGCTAAATGAGACATGACGCTATAAGGACATGTCATATTGTCAGATGCTCTCCACGTCATGCCGGCAAAACACACCCAGGAAACTCTTCTTGAAATATTTCCCTGTAAATTGACACTATTTTAACTTTCACCCAAAATGGCTTTAATGCAGGTAGGAATGGTGACTTATTATCATCATCATCGTTGTTGTTGTCCTTATCATTATTGTTAGTATTATTATTATTATTATCGCCATTATATTGTCGGTAGGCAATGTTTCCCGTGTTTTACAGAGAATGTCTCTTATTTTGAAAGGCAAGGTATGAAATAGGAGTGATGGGACACTTCCAGCTTGAGATTGGACGTAAATGAAGTCAAATAAATGACCACAGTAATAATGAAGATAAAACATGCATGATAATAACTATAATAATAATAACAATAATAATAATAATAATAATTCTAAGCTGTTTAAAATGGCAACCAGGCTGCTGTTGCACGTGGGAACCTAATTGAAGGCAGCACCCAGTGGAAGATGAATGTATAGCGCCATCATGTGTTTAAAAGTGGACATTGCAGCATACGTTTGTTTGTACAGTCAATCATCCTTGCGAAGGAAGGACTTCACATGTGAAATATTCTAATGTATTGCCACGTGTAATCAAAGATTGTTCATTATGGAAGGGAACCTTACTCATATAGATAATCAAGCATTGTTCATTATGGAAGGTATACTTCTGTTGTTTTGCTGTTTTATGCAGAAATGTCTAAAATGGATTACCGCACAGCTTCAAATAGCAATCTCGGTGCTCTTCTTTACATCTGAAGTCGCCCCTTGCTGCTTTGCAGTTTGATTTTCACCACTTCACTCTCACTGCTTTTCTAAATTCATCAATAAATCAACACAGTTTTGTGGTTGAATACGCCCTATTAGCCCAAAAATATGCACATTTTACATTATTTTTCCCCTAAATTAAGGCTTTTCAAGCATAAAAATGTCTAAATGAAGTAAAATACAAAACATAAGGCATTCAGAAGACCCATTCAAAGAGGTGCTGATGATATTTAGTATTGTACATTGGCCACTAGGTGGCAGTAATGTTACATTGATGAGACAATATCCACCACAGGAAGTACCGTACAGAACAGGAAGTTAAAAAGGAACTCCTTTTCCAATAAAAAAAAATGCTTTAAAAAAGCCTATCTATCTATCTAAAGCAGTGGTCCCCAACCTTTTTTGACCCACGGACCGGCTTGGGGTCGTACATTATAGTGATCTAATTTATCTTATTTATGATATATTGTGTAAAACTAAGACATCGATAACATCAAATTAAAAGCACAAAATGAATGGCGACCCACCATCCACCAGTTCAAGCCTGGAGTGTTTCCAGAGAGATGATGACATGGCTGTTTGACGTGTGTGCTAAAAGGCAGTGCTAGCATGAATTCACTTGAGACAAATGTGCACATTAGCAGTCAATAAGTCATCAAACTTACCTTCATGCATTCCCACATAGTATCAGCATTTACACCACATATGAGGTGAAAGAAAAATGGTACAAATACAGTAGTAGTCTATCTGTGCAGCATGAGATAAAGTTAGTACACCCACAATGGACATGCGTCAAGTGAGACGGATGTAACAGAGAGAATCCGGCCACTTTTCAAAATAAAACATTAAAAAAAGGATATAATGGAAATTATTTTTTCTTTTTGTGCGGCCCGGTAGCAAACACCGGGTGTTGGGGATCACGGATCTAAAGGATGCGGGGGCGGCATCTCGAGTCCCTGTAGCATAAGAGCTGCAATGTAATATAAAGAAGAATAATAGGAGTGTAAAGGCTGGAACAAGTGCGCTTCCTTCTGCAAGTGTCCCAGCTACAATGCCAAGTGCAGATGAAGGAGCACATATGAGATGGGAGTGAAAAACACAACAATGTTGGATTTCCTCCAATAAGGTTGTTCACTTCCAAGAAATCCATCCTAGACACGACATTCCCTTCCTGGGAAACCAACGTATCAACACCCCGCCCACCTCCAACTTCCCACAGTCAAACATAAAAGTCAACCCCCCATGAAACCAATGACCCACCAGTGTACCACCCGAATGTCCCCACAGTCCCACCAGTAAGGTGATGCAAGCTAGATATAGTTCATACAGAGGACGTGAAACTAAGCCGCAGCTCCACTCACCAACATTCGCATCCACTTGATCATCCAGCTGGCGTCCGTCCCTGCGTCCCAGTATTCCACTGGTCTCACGTAATGTCCAGTTTTCCACTAGTCTCACGTAATGTCCCAGTATTCCACTGGTCTCACGTAATGTCCAGTATTCCACTGGTCTCACGTATTGTCCCAGTATTCCACTGGTCTCACGTAATGTCCAGTTTTCCACTGGTCTCACGTATTGTCCCAGTATTCCACTGGTCTCACGTATTGTCCCAGTATTCCACTGGTCTCACGTAATGTCCAGTTTTCCACTGGTCTCACGTAATGTCCCAGTATTCCACTGGTCTCACGTAATGTCCCAGTATTCCACTGGTCTCACGTAATGTCCAGTTTTCCACTGGTCTCACGTAATGTCCCAGTATTCCACTGGTCTCACGTATTGTCCCAGTATTCCACTGGTCTCACGTAATGTCCAGTTTTCCACTGGTCTCACGTAATGTCCCAGTATTCCACTAGTCTCACGTATTGTCCCAGTATTCCACTGGTCTCACGTATTGTCCCAGTATTCCACTGGTCTCACGTATTGTCCCAGTATTCCAATGGTCTCAAGTATTGTCCCAGTATTCCACTGGTCTCACGTATTGTCCCAGTATTCCACTGGTCTCACGTATTGTCCCAGTATTCCACTGGTCTCACGTATTGTCCCAGTATTCCACTGGTCTCACGTAATGTCCCAGTATTCCACTGGTCTCACGTATGCCAGTAGTTACACTACGTGGCATCAACACCGACAAGCAGGATCCCAGGTTGGCGTGTGACGTCACTCTTTTTGCGCCCGGCCGGGGCGCACAACACCTGCGTTGCTTAAATACACCCCCACCACCACCACCCCCCAGCGCGTTTTTGAAAACCACATTATACCCAGGACACGCTAACTATTCTAGCCAGATGATGATGGTATATGATATTGATAACCTGTAAAAGTTTTCTTCCAGCTGAGTATCACTAGTGACATCTCGAGACCCACTTATGGAACCATGTGGCCATTACAAGGTGACTATAGGGCTGTTATTTCATGTCTACAGGGCTCTAATGTTAAAAAGCGCATTTAGAAAATCATAAACAGGTTTTCTACACTTTAACTAGTAAAGCACTCGCAGAGCACAGATCACCAAGCGCCACAGTTCCCCCCAAATCATCAGCATAAATATTAGTCCGACATGTATTTGGTCTACATATTTACATTCCTTGACCATGAAGACATAGCATTAGCAATTGGGTTCATAATGATATCAATATTAGTTCAGTAGTTATTCACAAAAATGGCATTTTCCATAATGGTGGTTTTCTTCTGGATCTTTCTCCATCGCTTTTGATTCCACAGTGTCTTGGCTATGTATATACATATTTATTTTTTTTTTATTTTTTCCCCCCCTGTCCTGTCCAGCCTTTAAAGCAGATAGAATTGTAGATCTAAATGCCCCCAAGTGCTCAACAGATTTACTCTGCAGAATTTATTTGACTTTGATGCTTGTTATTAAGCAAATTTGGAGCGACCGGACCGGAGCAGGAGGGGACAGAGAAGAAGAGAAAAGAAAAGAGGGGGACAAAAAAAGAGAGACGAGAGACAAGGACAGCAGCAGCAACAACAATTGTGACAACAAGAACAGAACAACAGAAACATACAGAACGACATCAGCAAATAAATGTCTGTGATGACTATAAAGACGAACAAGGACATAAGGACAAAGGACAAAACAATATCAACAACCACAATGATAACGCTGTCAATGACAATCACAATAATAGTAGTAATGAAATGATGAACTATGATAGTGATCACAATGATAATACTGCATTGAAACAGTCACACATAATAGTAGTGATGAAATGATGAACTATGATAGTGATCACAATGACAATACTGCATTGAAACAGTCACACATAATAGTAGCAATGAAATGATGAACTATGATAGTGATCACAATGATAATACTGCATTGAAACAGTCACACATAATAGTAGTAATGAAATGATGAACTATGATAGTGATCACAATGATAATTACCGTAATGCACATCATTGTAAAAAAAACTATAGTCATACTGCTGATATCACCGTCGCTGTAATAAAAGCAACAACATAATAACACCCTGGATAACTCAGTGAGTAATGTGGGGAAGTACGTATGTACTGTGAGTGTGCATATGTACAGGTATCTCTGTATGTGGGGAAGTCTTCATATATATAAAGGTGCAAGAATGTGTGGGCGTGTAATTGTCACTGAGAATGCATGAAAGGAAAGGGGCCGCCCTCCACCTCCCAGAGAGCCCCCGCCGCCAGAAGGCCACGAGGCCCACAGGGGCAGGCAGCACAAAGATCAGTTCCTCAAGAGCCAGCCCAGAGAGCCCTCCCCCCCGGGAAGACCAGCAAGGGGCCGAAGAGAGGTAATCCCAGCCAAGGACAGGGCGCCGGCGGGCCGGAGGACTGCCAACCCCTGAGACCAGCGAGAGATCACACCCCACAAAGGCAGACGGGTAGCGGGGGCCACAAACCGGCAGGCCCAGAGACGCCTCCACAACCGGAAAGAAGCCCGCCCGTACCGGAAGCGCCAGATCCCGCCCACTGCCACCCCCACCCCCAGGGAGCGGAGCCCGGCCCGCCCCGGGCCAACCCCCGCCCGACCCCCGACACAGGGCCACCCTGCCCAGGGATGCAGGAGGCACATATACTATATACATATTTATGATATATATAGGCTACATATAATGGTGTTTGCTGCATCTTTATAGCTTCATTTCTTGTCTTCCTAGGATGAACATTCCAAAGTTCCCCTATTTTTTCATATTCTGGATCATAGCATCCGGAATGAATCCATTATCTGGATCAGTCTTTGATATTTTGTACAGCCTGTTGGAAACGTGTCCTGTATTTTTTTCCCAAGTCCTCTGACCATTTTTTGTGGAGTTATATGCACAAATGCTGAAAATGCTCCTACCTCGCAATGTTAAAGAATCCTTTAAAAAAAATTCCTGGAGCCAGAAGATGATCCAGATCACCAGCATCACACTTACTGGATTGAACTGGGTTACTTCCAAGAGTACCGACAGTACAGCAGATACCCGCTTTTAGCAGAACTCCCATAAAAATGTCTCTTTTTGACACACGGCTCAGACCTGCCCCTACAAACCCTCCTGCTAGCTTGGTGTTGATGTTCTCCTCCCAACATTTGCAATAAATGTGATTGTTGGAATTATTAGATTAGATTTGGCTCCAAAATCCTCCCCTTCTCTCTTTGCTCACCTCACAATCCACATTTAATCTGTAAATATTCCTCACACGCGTATAAAATGTACAGATACTCACCACTCCTCAATGATAATGATTGAACATGTGGAATGTAGCCTTTAGCCTGCTCGTCCAGCTTGCGCTACAGGCTAGCATCACAGGTTAGCTTGTGTTCACCTCACCTTTGACTGTGGAAGCTAATGCTAACATAGCCAAAAAACCATGGTGTGTTCAAGGACCGCCACATAAAGAGCAAAATGTCAATACTTGACATAAACATGCAGAAACAGTAGATACATTATCACAGATTTGTTTATTCCAGAAATAAATCCAAATGAAAAATTGTCACCAATGTGTTGTGAATTTGGAACTGCCAATGTGCTGGGAACCACTTTATCTCGCAAAAGTGAGGACGCCACTCACAAGTCAGTGACCATTTTAGGATATTTTATTATTAGGGACAATTTTATAGAAAGCCAAGATGAATACAGTAATCCCTTGCTACTTCCTGCTTCGTGTTTCACAGCTTCACTCCATCACACTTCTTCAGAAATAGATTCATTCAGAAATGAAGGTTGAATACGCACGATTATTTGTGCAAACTTGAGCAAATTTGACATATTTTTGGCGGAAATGAAGCGTTAGCAAGCACAAAAATATCTTGAAATATCACTGAAAGATGCTGTGATGATATGTAGTATTGTACACTGGCCACTTGGTGTTATTCATGTTACTGTCATGTTGGCTGAGACACACAAGCACCAGACTCGATGGCTTTTATTGCAGGTTTGAATGATCTCACAACAGACACAGTAATCCCTAACACGACTACTGTTGCACCTGTAACCCACGCCAAGATAAAACTCAACTCTCAACCTCCAGCATCACTTCCAGGAACACAAGCCTTATTATGTCTACTATACTTGGTAATAGGGGTGTAGAGGTGACTATAGGGCTGTTATTTCATGTCTGGAGGGCTCTAATCATGTTAAAAAGCATATTTAGAGGGTGGTAAACAGGTTTTCTGTGTTCTAACTATAAAAAAAATCCTCAATTTATAATTAAGGAATCCTACTTGGGAAAAATTTCACTTATCACGGTTGGATCTGGAAGCAATTATTCATGATAAACAAGGCAGACATCACAGTTTTTCCAAAAATATATGAAGTATACTACTATACTTGGTAATAGGGGGGTAGAGGTGACTATAGGGGTGTTATTTCATGTCTGGAGGGCTCTAATCATGTTAAAAAGCATATTTAGAAGGTTGTAAACAGGTTTTTCTATGCTACTATGCTATTTTCAACTACCAAAATATTCAATTTATAAATATGGAATCCTAATGTGGGATGTAAAGGAAGGATGTTTAAGGAGGCATGTAAAGGAGGCATGTAAAGGAAGGAAGTAAAGGAGGCATGTAAAGGAAGCATGTAAAGGAGGCATGTAAAGGAAGGATGTTTAAGGAGGCATGTAAAGGAGGCATGTAAAGGAAGGAAGTAAAGGAGGCATGTAAAGGAAGCATGTAAAGGAGGCATGTAAAGGAAGGATGTAAAGGAGGCATGTAAAGGAAGGATGTTGAAGGAGGCATGTAAAGGAAGGATGTTGAAGGAGGCATGTAAAGGAAGGAAGTAAAGGAGGCATGTAAAGGAAGGATGTTTAAGGAGGCATGTAAAGGAAGGATGTTGAAGGAGGCATGTAAAGGAAGGATGTTGAAGGAGGCATGTAAAGGAAGGAAGTAAAGGAGGCATGTAAAGGAAGGATGTTTAAGGAGGCATGTAAAGGAAGGAAGTAAAGGAGGCATGTAAAGGAAGCATGTTGAAGGAGGCATGTAAAGGAAGGAAGTAAAGGAGGCATGTAAAGGAAGGAAGTAAAGGAGGCATGTAAAGGAAGAATGTTGAAGGAGGCATGTAAAGGAGGCATGTAAAGGAAGGATGTAAAGGAGGCATGTAAAGGAGGCATGTAAAGGAAGGACGTAAAGGAGGCATGTAAAGGAAGGAAGTAAAGGAGGCATGTAAAGGAAGCATGTAAAGGAGGCATGTAAAGGAAGGATGTAAAGGAGGCATGTAAAGGAGGCATGTAAAGGAAGGACGTAAAGGAGGCATGTAAAGGAAGGAAGTAAAGGAGGCATGTAAAGGAAGCATGTAAAGGAGGCATGTAAAGGAAGGATGTAAAGGAGACATGTAAAGGAAGGATGTTGAAGGAGGCATGTAAAGGAAGCATGTTGAAGGAGGCATGTAAAGGAAGGAAGTAAAGGAGGCATGTAAAGGAAGCATGTTGAAGGAGGCATGTAAAGGAAGCATGTTGAAGGAGGCATGTAAAGGAAGGATGTTTAAGGAGGCATGTAAAGGAAGGATGTTGAAGGAGGCATGTAAAGGAAGGAAGTAAAGGAGGCATGTAAAGGAAGGAAGTAAAGGAAGCATGTAAAGGAAGGATGTTGAAGGAGGCATGTAAAGGAGGCATGTAAAGGAAGGATGTAAAGGAGGCATGTAAAGGAAGGATGTAAAGGAGGCATGTAAAGGAAGCATGTTGAAGGAGGCATGTAAAGGAAGCATGTTGAAGGAGGCATGTAAAGGAAGGATGTTGAAGGAGGCATGTAAAGGAAGCATGTAAAGGAAGCATGTTGAAGGAGGCATGTAAAGGAAGGATGTTGAAGGAGGCATGTAAAGGAAGGATGTTGAAGGAGGCATGTAAAGGAAGGATGTTGAAGGAGGCATGTAAAGGAAGCATGTTGAAGGAGGCATGTAAAGGAAGGATGTTGAAGGAGGCATGTAAAGGAAGGATGTTGAAGGAGGCATGTAAAGGAAGCATGTAAAGGAAGGATGTTGAAGGAGGCATGTAAAGGAAGCATGTAAAGGAAGCATGTTGAAGGAGGCATGTAAAGGAAGGAAGTAAAGGAGGCATGTAAAGGAAGGATGTTTAAGGAGGCATGTAAAGGAAGGATGTAAAGGAGGCATGTAAAGGAAGGATGTTTAAGGAGGCATGTAAAGGAAGGATGTTGAAGGAGGCATGTAAAGGAAGCATGTTGAAGGAGGCATGTAAAGGAAGGATGTTGAAGGAGGCATGTAAAGGAAGCATGTTGAAGGAGGCATGTAAAGGAAGCATGTTGAAGGAGGCATGTAAAGGAAGCATGTTGAAGGAGGCATGTAAAGGAAGGATGTTGAAGGAGGCATGTAAAGGAAGCATGTTGAAGGAGGCATGTAAAGGAAGGATGTTGAAGGAGGCATGTAAAGGAAGGATGTTGAAGGAGGCATGTAAAGGAAGCATGTTGAAGGAGGCATGTAAAGGAAGGATGTTGAAGGAGGCATGTAAAGGAAGGAAGTAAAGGAGGCATGTAAAGGAAGCATGTTGAAGGAGGCATGTAAAGGAAGGATGTTGAAGGAGGCATGTAAAGGAAGGATGTTGAAGGAGGCATGTAAAGGAAGGATGTTGAAGGAGGCATGTAAAGGAAGCATGTTGAAGGAGGCATGTAAAGGAAGGATGTTGAAGGAGGCATGTAAAGGAAGGATGTTGAAGGAGGCATGTAAAGGAAGGAAGTAAAGGAGGCATGTAAAGGAAGCATGTTGAAGGAGGCATGTAAAGGAAGCATGTTGAAGGAGGCATGTAAAGGAAGAATGTTGAAGGAGGCATGTAAAGGAAGGATGTTGAAGGAGGCATGTAAAGGAAGGATGTTGAAGGAGGCATGTAAAGGAAGCATGTTGAAGGAGGCATGTAAAGGAAGCATGTTGAAGGAGGCATGTAAAGGAAGCATGTTGAAGGAGGCATGTAAAGGAAGGATGTTGAAGGAGGCATGTAAAGGAAGCATGTTGAAGGAGGCATGTAAAGGAAGCATGTTGAAGGAGGCATGTAAAGGAAGGATGTTGAAGGAGGCATGTAAAGGAAGGAAGTAAAGGAGGCATGTAAAGGAAGCATGTTGAAGGAGGCATGTAAAGGAAGCATGTTGAAGGAGGCATGTAAAGGAAGGATGTTGAAGGAGGCATGTAAAGGAAGGATGTTGAAGGAGGCATGTAAAGGAAGCATGTCGAAGGAGGCATGTAAACGAAGCATGTTGAAGGAGGCATGTAAAGGAAGCTCGTTGAAGGAGGCATGTAAAGGAAGCATGTTGAAGGACCAAGGATGTTGAAGGAGGCATGTAAAGGAAGGATGTTGAAGGAGGCATGTAAAGGAAGGATGTTGAAGGAGGCATGTAAAGGAAGCATGTTGAAGGAGGCATGTAAAGGAAGGATGTTGAAGGAGGCATGTAAAGGAAGGATGTTGAAGGAGGCATGTAAAGGAAGGAAGTAAAGGAGGCATGTAAAGGAAGCATGTTGAAGGAGGCATGTAAAGGAAGGATGTAAAGGAGGCATGTAAAGGAAGGATGTAAAGGAGGCATGTAAAGGAAGGATGTAAAGGAGGCATGTAAAGGAAGGAAGTAAAGGAGGCATGTAAAGGAAGCATGTTGAAGGAGGCATGTAAAGGAAGCATGTTGAAGGAGGCATGTAAAGGAAGGATGTTGAAGGAGGCATGTAAAGGAAGCATGTTGAAGGAGGCATGTAAAGGAAGGATGTTGAAGGAGGCATGTAAAGGAAGCATGTTGAAGGAGGCATGTAAAGGAAGGATGTAAAGGAGGCATGTAAAGGAAGGATGTTGAAGGAGGCATGTAAAGGAAGGATGTAAAGGAGGCATGTAAAGGAAGGATGTAAAGGAGGCATGTAAAGGAAGGATGTTGAAGGAGGCATGTAAAGGAAGGATGTAAAGGAGGCATGTAAAGGAAGGAAGTAAAGGAGGCATGTAAAGGAAGCATGTTGAAGGAGGCATGTAAAGGAAGCATGTTGAAGGAGGCATGTAAAGGAAGGATGTTGAAGGAGGCATGTAAAGGAAGCATGTTGAAGGAGGCATGTAAAGGAAGGATGTTGAAGGAGGCATGTAAAGGAAGCATGTTGAAGGAGGCATGTAAAGGAAGGATGTAAAGGAGGCATGTAAAGGAAGGATGTTGAAGGAGGCATGTAAAGGAAGGATGTAAAGGAGGCATGTAAAGGAGGGATGTTGAAGGAGGCATGTAAAGGAAGCATGTTGAAGGAGGCATGTAAAGGAAGGATGTTGAAGGAGGCTTGTAAAGGAAGGATGTTGAAGGAGGCATGTAAAGGAAGCATGTTGAAGGAGGCATGTAAAGGAAGGATGTAAAGGAGGCATGTAAAGGAAGGATGTTGAAGGAGGCATGTAAAGGAAGGATGTTGAAGGAGGCATGTAAAGGAAGGATGTTGAAGGAGGCATGTAAAGGAAGGAAGTAAAGGAGGCATGTAAAGGAAGCATGTTGAAGGAGGCATGTAAAGGAAGCATGTTGAAGGAGGCATGTAAAGGAAGGATGTTGAAGGAGGCATGTAAAGGAAGGATGTTGAAGGAGGCATGTAAAGGAAGGATGTTGAAGGAGGCATGTAAAGGAAGCATGTTGAAGGAGGCATGTAAAGGAAGGATGTTGAAGGAGGCATGTAAAGGAAGGATGTTGAAGGAGGCATGTAAAGGAAGCATGTAAAGGAAGGATGTTGAAGGAGGCATGTAAAGGAAGCATGTAAAGGAAGCATGTTGAAGGAGGCATGTAAAGGAAGGAAGTAAAGGAGGCATGTAAAGGAAGGATGTTTAAGGAGGCATGTAAAGGAAGGATGTAAAGGAGGCATGTAAAGGAAGGATGTTTAAGGAGGCATGTAAAGGAAGGATGTTGAAGGAGGCATGTAAAGGAAGCATGTTGAAGGAGGCATGTAAAGGAAGGATGTTGAAGGAGGCATGTAAAGGAAGCATGTTGAAGGAGGCATGTAAAGGAAGCATGTTGAAGGAGGCATGTAAAGGAAGCATGTTGAAGGAGGCATGTAAAGGAAGGATGTTGAAGGAGGCATGTAAAGGAAGCATGTTGAAGGAGGCATGTAAAGGAAGGATGTTGAAGGAGGCATGTAAAGGAAGGATGTTGAAGGAGGCATGTAAAGGAAGCATGTTGAAGGAGGCATGTAAAGGAAGGATGTTGAAGGAGGCATGTAAAGGAAGGAAGTAAAGGAGGCATGTAAAGGAAGCATGTTGAAGGAGGCATGTAAAGGAAGGATGTTGAAGGAGGCATGTAAAGGAAGGATGTTGAAGGAGGCATGTAAAGGAAGCATGTTGAAGGAGGCATGTAAAGGAAGGATGTTGAAGGAGGCATGTAAAGGAAGGATGTTGAAGGAGGCATGTAAAGGAAGGAAGTAAAGGAGGCATGTAAAGGAAGCATGTTGAAGGAGGCATGTAAAGGAAGCATGTTGAAGGAGGCATGTAAAGGAAGAATGTTGAAGGAGGCATGTAAAGGAAGGATGTTGAAGGAGGCATGTAAAGGAAGCATGTTGAAGGAGGCATGTAAAGGAAGCATGTTGAAGGAGGCATGTAAAGGAAGCATGTTGAAGGAGGCATGTAAAGGAAGCATGTTGAAGGAGGCATGTAAAGGAAGGATGTTGAAGGAGGCATGTAAAGGAAGCATGTTGAAGGAGGCATGTAAAGGAAGCATGTTGAAGGAGGCATGTAAAGGAAGGATGTTGAAGGAGGCATGTAAAGGAAGCATGTTGAAGGAGGCATGTAAAGGAAGCATGTTGAAGGAGGCATGTAAAGGAAGGATGTTGAAGGAGGCATGTAAAGGAAGGAAGTAAAGGAGGCATGTAAAGGAAGCATGTTGAAGGAGGCATGTAAAGGAAGCATGTTGAAGGAGGCATGTAAAGGAAGGATGTTGAAGGAGGCATGTAAAGGAAGGATGTTGAAGGAGGCATGTAAAGGAAGCATGTCGAAGGAGGCATGTAAACGAAGCATGTTGAAGGAGGCATGTAAAGGAAGCTCGTTGAAGGAGGCATGTAAAGGAAGCATGTTGAAGGACCAAGGATGTTGAAGGAGGCATGTAAAGGAAGGATGTTGAAGGAGGCATGTAAAGGAAGGATGTTGAAGGAGGCATGTAAAGGAAGCATGTTGAAGGAGGCATGTAAAGGAAGGATGTTGAAGGAGGCATGTAAAGGAAGGATGTTGAAGGAGGCATGTAAAGGAAGGAAGTAAAGGAGGCATGTAAAGGAAGCATGTTGAAGGAGGCATGTAAAGGAAGGATGTAAAGGAGGCATGTAAAGGAAGGATGTAAAGGAGGCATGTAAAGGAAGGATGTAAAGGAGGCATGTAAAGGAAGGAAGTAAAGGAGGCATGTAAAGGAAGCATGTTGAAGGAGGCATGTAAAGGAAGCATGTTGAAGGAGGCATGTAAAGGAAGGATGTTGAAGGAGGCATGTAAAGGAAGCATGTTGAAGGAGGCATGTAAAGGAAGGATGTTGAAGGAGGCATGTAAAGGAAGCATGTTGAAGGAGGCATGTAAAGGAAGGATGTAAAGGAGGCATGTAAAGGAAGGATGTTGAAGGAGGCATGTAAAGGAAGGATGTAAAGGAGGCATGTAAAGGAAGGATGTAAAGGAGGCATGTAAAGGAAGGATGTTGAAGGAGGCATGTAAAGGAAGCATGTTGAAGGAGGCATGTAAAGGAAGGATGTTGAAGGAGGCATGTAAAGGAAGGATGTTGAAGGAGGCATGTAAAGGAAGGAAGTAAAGGAGGCATGTAAAGGAAGCATGTTGAAGGAGGCATGTAAAGGAAGCATGTTGAAGGAGGCATGTAAAGGAAGGATGTTGAAGGAGGCATGTAAAGGAAGGAAGTAAAGGAGGCATGTAAAGGAAGCATGTTGAAGGAGGCATGTAAAGGAAGCATGTTGAAGGAGGCATGTAAAGGAAGGATGTAAAGGAGGCATGTAAAGGAGGGATGTCATGTCAAGAAGTGTTCTGGTGGCTGAGCGAGCCAGAGAAGGCTGCCCAGGCTGGACAGGAGAAAGTAAAGTGGTCGTTATGCTTCCTAACACTTCTTGGTTTGGATGGAAGTGTTTTCTGTCGTGGTGATGAAGTGTGTTTTGGTGATGAGTGAGGCGGCGGGCGTGTTGTGGCGTGGGTGATGGGGTGGAGATGCAAAGATCTGGAGGTGTGGATGTTCTTGTTGTGGTGGCTTGTGTTTCATGGGATGCTGAGCTCGCGTCTTGTGTGTGAAAGTTGTACAAGGAGAAGTTCCACCTTCCATCCTGACCAGGGTGCACTCCTCCACAGATGGGGTTGGTGTGGCAAGGACAACCCACGACCAGGGCGGGGGTACGCTGCAACCAGGAGAGGAGGTAGCGTATGTCCTCCTGGAAGTGACAGGCCCAGGGGTTGTTTCCCAGAGTGAGCACTTGAAGGGAAGCTATCTTGTCCAACGCTCCAAAGGGCAGGTTGGAGAGGCGGTTGATGTGAAGATAGAAGAAGGTCAACTTGGGAAGTCGGTCCAGTGAACCTGGCAACATCTTCACCAGCCAATTATGGGAGATGTCCACAATCTCCAGGCATGCAGGCATGTTGGTGGGCAACGTCCAGAGATGATTGGAGCTCAAGCTGACTGTGCACAGATTGATCAGAGTGTTGTTGATGAAAACCGTCCTCTCCAGCTGGTTGTTGGAGATGTCCAGCACACTCAGGTTCCACTGGTGCATTGTGTCCTTCTTGTCTAGGCGGCCGATGCGGTTGGAGGCGGCGTGCAGCCACCAGAGGGAGTGAGGCAAGCGTGCCGGCAGGCGACTCAAAAGGTTGTGAGACACGTCCACCACACGGAGGTGCGTGTAGGCGACCAGCGCCCCGTCCAGGTCGAAAAGTGGGTTGTGGGACAAGTCCAGACGACGCAGGTTGTCCTGGAGGCCAGCGGGCAGCTCTCACAGGGCCTGCAAGCAGCAGTCGGCCTCCCTGTGGCTGCGGCTGCAGGAGCAGGCGGTGGGGCACACGGCGAGGGTTCATAACCCCAGCAACAAGTCAAGCAGCAGCCCCAGAGGGGCCTCGTTAGGGGACACTTTCTGCACAGCACGCCAACTGAAACACACAAGATGACCCCTTGTCTTACGCTGATTGATGCCTGCAACGTATGTGGACTGGCAATGCAGACAATAAACTCCTGGAAGACACCACGTACCTGCATACTCTTAGGTAAATACACCACATACCTGCATACTCTTAGGTAAATACACCACGTACCTGCATACTCTTAGGTAAATACACCACGTACCTGTATACTCTTAGGTAAATACACCACGTACCTGCATACTCTTAGGTAAATACACCACGTACCTGTATACTCTTAGGTAAATACACCACGTACCTGCATACTCTTAGGTAAATACACCACGTACCTGTATACTCTTAGGTAAATACACCACATACCTGCATACTCTTAGGTAAATACACCACGTACCTGCATACTCTTAGGTAAATACACCACGTACCTGTATACTCTTAGGTAAATACACCACGTACCTGTATACTCTTAGGTAAATATACCACATACCTGCGTACTCTTAGGTAAATACACCACGTACCTGCATACTCTTAGGTAAATACACCACGTACCTGTATACTCTTAGGTAAATACACCACATACCTGCATACTCTTAGGTAAATACACCACGTACCTGCATGCTCTTAGGTAAATACACCACGTACCCGCATACTAACCATCACCAAGAACCTGAACATCTCAGGTGGGGGCTCCTCAACCATTCAGCTGCTTTTCATGCAGAAAAAGTCCACTCACCTCCTCATTGTAACATCCCAGCTCTGTCGCACGCCACAGATGTACCCAAGCCTGGGACCAGCTGCCACTAGAACTATCTCACCCCTGCACACTCATCTGGTCTTTACTGGTACGGATCCTTTGTGGAGGCTGTGATCAAACTGTGCTCCTCTGGAGTTTCTCTCTTGTGTTACTTGGCGGGTTGAGTGGGGAGAGTGTTGTCAGAGCAGAGGGGTATTGGGGTGGGGGGCAGGGGTCGGGGTGTTGGAATGGAGAGAAACTCCGTGTCAAACTTTGCCAAGTGTGGCATTTTATTCCTGCATTGAATAACCAATGCTGAAAGAGCGTAATTCATGATGCTGATCAGACCTAGCCTGGCCACAATAAAAGGCCACTCCAAAATGTGCAGTTTAATTGTATTGTAAAAATGGCAGCAAAATCAATAATAACATAAAAATATCTAGATAAGTATAAGCCATTTAAATAGATTTATATTTATTAAATATAAATTATATATATATATTGACAATAAATACACCACGTACCTGCATACTCTTAGGTAAATTGAATAATTTAAATTCATCCATTTTCTTCCACTTATCTGGGTGGCGGGGCAGCAGTGCCAGTAGGGAAGCCCACACCACAAATTTCTATGATATTTAGTATTTTTTATCGTTTTATTTTTGAGTCATGGTGATTACAGTGATGTATGGTGATGTCCGTGATGCATGGTGATGCACAGTAATGTATGGTGATGTATGGTGATATACAGTGATGTATGGTGATCACTGTGATGTACAGTGATGTATGGTGATGCACAGTGATGTATGGTGATATACAGTGATGTATGGTGATTACAGTGGTGTACAGTGATGTATGGTGATGCATGGTGATCATTATATTATATCCTTGTTAGAAATATGATTTTAAAAACTTACGATTTTTATAAAATTCGGGGTTGTTTGCTGTGAGAATGTAGCTTTGTTTTTAAGTCAAAAGAATCCTAATATTCATGGGTTTGTTTATTTGTGTTGTATAACAGCCCTGAGGCTGGTCACATGCTACACTAGCATAAAATAGAAGTATACAACTGAAATGCTATCTGACATATATCTTTAGCCATTTTCAAATCAATTAGTGTACTGGTATATTATTTAAATAAAAGTATATGGAGGTATATGGAAGGTGTATTACAGCGTAGGAAAAGACGCTAAACATTGTTTGCTAGCATCTTTATTTGTGTCAGTTGCAAGCTATTGGGGCTAAAAGGTTTGTGCAAAAGCTGCATAATTTAATGTTGATCAACTTTGTTTATTCATTAAGCCAAAGCTGCCTGGCAGCACTAAAAGGTCGTATAGTTTCCACATCTACAATGCTTCCTCTGTGCCATGAGAGGAGGGGTCATCTGAGGTGTTTTCCTCTCCTTTTTGCTGCTTTGGAAATGCCGACTCATCAACTTTAGCTGCTTCCTTTGTCTCTTCGGCATCCTTCTGCTTCTCTTCTGCATCCTTCTGCTTCTCTTCTGCATCCTTCTGCTTCTCTTCTCCCTTTTCTTCATTCTCTTGCACCTTCTCCCTTTCTGCTTGGGGGCCGCTCATGTCCCCTCCCTCCAAGCGGGCCAATAACATGCCGGCTTCTTTGGCATCCATCTCCAAGTTCCTTTTGTTCCCCCCGGCCGATTGGGTGCAGCTTAGGGACTTGGTGGCCAGCACGTTGATGCGTCTGCTCATCTGGCATACTTTGCAGGTCAGTGTGAAAGTGGAAAGCAGCAGAAGGGCACAGACGAGGGACAGGCCCGCCGCTAGCATCAAGAGGGGGAGACACTCCTTCCTTTCCAACATGCTGACGGGTGCGGTACTGCTGGCAGCAGAGGTGAGATGAAGCGCCAGGTGAGAGGTGGCCGGTGAGGATGTTGGGTCTGGAGACGTAGCGCGGCTGGATGCCTTTTCTCCTTGGGTGAAGGCTGGCAAACTCGAGGATTTGTTCTGAGCACCACACAGCAGCGCTCTGAGGATAAGAACGCTGAGGACGCTGAGGATGGTGGGGCCCTTCATGCTTGCTGAAAACAATTACAAGTGGTTAGCTAAGTAGGTCAACAAATACTAGCATTTCATACATAACACATTGGCAAGCATGCTAATCAATCCACATTGAACCAAGCACTCATATGGAACAAAATACTACGCATGTAAACAAGAATATGACACACGCTGACTAAAAATTGGTGCTCCGTCACAAACAATTGTGGCAAATAAAACCAAAATATAGTCAAACTTGTCTATAGCGGCCACTAGAGGGAGACTGCAAAAGTGGCCGCTATAGACAGGTGGCCTCTATAGACAGGTTGGTGGCCATTTTGAATGTTGACCAGTAGAGGGAAAAAAAAGAAAAAAGGGGGAAAAAAATAGTGTTGACCAATAGAGTGCACTATGGGACTGCGGATAAAAGTTGTACAGCACTACTAGGCTTGTTATTATCCACGACCCACAGAACAAAGCTATGCTAGTAATGTCTTACGCTTGTTTTTAATATTTTACTTTTTATACGGCAGAGTGTCATTACAGCTTTAGTTCATCAGGAAGTGACGGGAAGTGACGGTGGGCGTCCCGAGCAGGAGAGCTAGGCTCAGTGCTAGCTGTGAGTTTGGAGAGAGTTGGAAGTGTGTTTATGTTGGCGTGGATGTAAAGTCCTGCAGTGTTCTCCGCTGTTAATAAAGCCATTAAAGTGCATTGGCGACGTGAGTCTCTCCTTCCCCACAACAAGCGGCATTACAGTATTGACCAGTGCACACCAGGAAATAAACGGTGTCATTTCTTACAGGCATTGGCTGGACAGCTATGTAGTGGGGCTTGTTTAACCTTTGCCTTGTGGGCAAGCAGGAAGGAGAGACGATGCTGAGAGATGTGTGTGTGTTCTGAGCTGCTGTCTGGTGGCCGCGTTCAATAAATAAAGTTGGCAGAAGCAACAGGAGAAGTTTCCTTCTTTGCTTCGGAGCTGAATAACACTGACAAGTTAACAGACTAGTAGTGAACGGAAAAGAAGACGGCTTTGTTTGTGTCGAAGACAGAAGATGAGGACTTTGATGGATTTGTGGATGAGGATTGATGAAAAATAACGTGAGTACATTCTAAAATACTTCAATTAAGTACAACCCAACTCAGTTTTGCTCCCGCTGCCGCATGCATGCTAGCGTATGTTTTTTTTATTGTAGCGTCGCTGGGAGCACGTCCTGTTCCCAGCCTACTTTGCGGTAATGTTTTGGTGCAAATGCTCTTAAAGTTACATGTTTGACCAGGAAATAGCAAGCTCAAAAGAAGACGGCTTTTTTATGTGGAACAACTGACAGTTTGTGTGGATCTTGTGAATGATTGTGACTGAGCTAGGACTCAGTAATTAAAGTCTACACACGACGGCTTCATTGATTGAAAAACTAAACTTTTTTGTGCATTAGGCTTCTACTTGAGTCGGTAATTTGGCCGCTATATGTGGTCAGATATTGACCAAGGGAGACAAAATGGGTGGCCGCTGGCCGCGTTGGACAGGTGACTGCTATACACAGGGTCTATAACATGTACATTTCCTGCGGGGGATTTTTCAGTGACCGCTATAGGCAGGTGGCCGTTCTATACAGGTGGCCGCTAAGACAGGTTTGACTGTACAGTGGTGTGAAAAAGTGTTGGCCCCTTCCTGATTTCTTATGTCTTTGCATGTTTGTCCCACTTCAATGTTCCAGATCATCAAACTAATGTAAATATTAGTCAATGACAACACAACTCAACACTTTATGTACTTTTTAAATGAAACTTTTTATTATTAGGGGAGAAAAGACATCCAAAGCTACATGGTCCTGTGTGGCAAAGGTGATGGCCCCCTAAAATGGTTGGGCCCCCCTCAGCAGCAACAACTGCAATCAACTTGCAATGAGTCTCTTCCAGCGCTGGGGAGGGATTTAGCAGAATTGTTGTCATTCAGCCACATTGGAGGCTTTTCCTTTTTAAGGTCATGCCACAGCATCTCAATAGGATTCAGGTCAGGACTTGGACTAGACCACTCCAAAGTCTTCATCCATTCAGAGGTGGACTTGCTGGTGTGTTTTGGATCATTGTCCTGCTGCACAACCCAAGTTGTTTTCAGCTTGAGGTCACCAACATTCTCCTTCAGCACAATTCATGCTTCCATTGATCACAGCAAGTCTTCCAGGTCCTGAAGACCATCACACTACCACCACCACATTTTACTGTTGCTATGATGTTCTTTTTCAGATGTAATGGGACACACACCTTCCAAAAAGTTCAACTTTTGTCTGGTCAGACCACAGAATATTTCCTCAAAGGTCTTGGGGATAATCAAGATGTTTTCGAGCCTTAATGTTGTTTTTGTTCAGCAGTGGTTTTGGTCTTGGAACTCTGCCAGGCAGGCCGTTTCTGCCCAGTATCTTTCTTATGGTGGAGTCATGAACTCTGACCTTAACTGAGGCAAGTGAGGCCTGCACTTCTTTGGATGTTGTTGTGGAGTCTTTTGTGACCTCTCGGATGAGTCGTCACTGCGCTCTTGGGGTCATTTTGGTTGGCCGGCCACTCCTGGGAAGGTTCACCACTGTTCCATGTTTTGGCCATTTGTGGATAATGGCTCTCACTGTGGTTGGCTGGAGTCCCAAAGCTTTAGAAATGGCTTTATTACCTTTTTCACACTGATAGATCTCAATTCATCTCAGTTATGTTTTAACAGGAGGAGGCAATTTTTCACACAGGGAGATGTGGCTTTGGATTTTTTTTTGTCCCTTAACAATTTAAAGTTTCATTTAAAAACTATAGAAAGTGTTGAGTTGTGTTGTCATTGACTAATATTTACATTTGCTTGATGATCTGGAACTTAAGTGGGACAAACATGCAAACAAAAAAAAAAATCAGGAAGAGAGCACTTTTTCACGGCACTGTATATGACAGTGATACCAGTTGTGATGACTGGACACCACATGTTTAGATATCAATACCTAACGAACGTATAACTACAGTATAGCCTAGCTTCCTGCTTTGCAGCTGCTGTGTGTTAGAAGCAAAACAGAAGGCAGTAAGTACTGTAAGTGTCAGTAATGTTACATCAATGAAGCAATAACCTGCACAGAACAGGAAGCAAAAAAGGAACACTAAAACTTGTGAGTCTATATTATGTCCTATTTTCTCCTATTATGTCTACTATATTGGGTAATAGGAGTGTAAAGGTGACTATAGGGGTGTTATTTCGTGTCTAGAGGGCTCTAATCATGTTAAAATAGTAATAATGTTATTTAGAAGGTGATAAACAGGTTTTCTATGCTCCAATTATGAAACTATGATGAATGGCCATAAAGGAGGGATTAGTGTACAGTATTACAGTACTACAATACTACAGTACTAGCGAAAGAGTTAGTTTTCCTTACCAAAACCTAAAAAGACAAATGAAAAATATGGAATAAAAGGTGAAAACAAGAAGAGAGATACTTACGTTGCTTTGTTCCGATATGACAAGCGTGTTGTGTTTTTTTGTGTGTAAGAGAAAAGCTGAAGGACGTGTAAAAAAGATGTTTCACTTACACTGAAACAAACCTGCGGCATGCAAAACCTGTCTCGCTCTCACTTCTCCATTTGGTCAAGAATACACACAAGGAAGTCTTGGGGTTTTTTAACATCTGTGGAGTCCTGTGATGCTGGACGTGATCCTCACACGCAACATCAGCTCCCTGATTGGCCCGTTTGACACTTCAACACCCATTTCACACAGCACATCACCTGATACCGCATGATAGCACTAAATGATCTGATACAGCGTGATACTGCATGATACTAAATGAGGTGGTACTGAATGATACTAAATGACATAATACTGCATAATAAATGTGAAAGGAAGTGAAGAGTCCCTGGAGCGATGGACTGTACCAGCAATCAGAGGACAGTATCATGACTGTGGTGGCCTTTTGAGAGCGTCAGTAGCGGAGGACATCAAAGGGGCTTAACTGATAGATGCAAGCTAGCATTTATCACCTTTACACCCTTTAGCAGCACATAATATCACCATTTGTCACGCTACAGCCCAGCAGAGAAAGATGCCATTTTGCGTCCAGCCTCAGCCCCCCTGCAAGGTCATATGATCTAGCCCCGCCCTCTTTCCCCCGCAGAAGGGATCAGTATAAGTGCGTGGAAATCCATCCATCCTTCTTATCTTGTCAGTGTTTGTCATTTTCCCGACAGCAACCGGGACGCGTGATTGATTGGACGAGGCTGTCGGAAGGTGAAACGCCAGGAATTTCCAACGCTTGAAAGTTTGCTCCAATGCAAGCGCAGTAGATTAGATCAATGCGCATTCTGTCCCATCCATACTTGGATGACCCTCTTGCACGCTGGAGAGGGCAAGGTGCCCTCTGTGGGGTCTTTGTGCCACCTAGAGTTGGAGCAAATGCTCATGTGACTCCAACTTACAGTAATAACCACACGCCGTTGCATGGTCACATGACAAGGCTCATTTTATTGTCTTCCATGGATGAAAACACAACAACAGTCGTCACATGCAATACAAAAATATCCATTTTTACAACATAAAAAAACATTCAAAAAAAGGGCAGAAAAAAATTGTACAGCCTTTTTACATGAGAAAAATATAAATATATATACACATCTGCAGCGGTCCCGGCAGGACGTACCCAAAAAAAGGTGGTGATGCCTTTTACATAGAAAATGTTTGTACAAATATTAGAAGATTGCTGTACATGAAATAAAGTATTTACACCACTTAGCAAACACAAAACCTCACACACACGCACACGCACATACACCAAAACACACGCCCACCTGGACACCACCCTCACTGACGAACCAAAAACACACCACGGGTGACCTTGGACCAACATACACCACACTGGTGTGCCACCTTCCTGGTTTTGCTTCTTCTTTTTTTTTTTTTTTTTTTTAAATAAGCTTCACTTGACAGCGTGAAAACAATTTACAGTACTTTTTATTCCTGGGGGGACGCTGAATAAATATGGTACAAAATAATTCCTAAAATAAGAAATTCATTGTGGATTCAAAATAATAATAATAATAATAATAATAATAATAAATAAATAAATATATATATATATATATATATATATATATATATATATATATATATATATATATATATATATATATATATATATGTGTATATATATGTATAAAATATCAGTCCCCAAAATGGGAAAAAGAAAAAGAATAAACTGCAATGCTTGGTTTACCACAAAAAAAAAAATTTATGCAAAAATGCCACAAAAAATGCTGTTTGGTTCACGAATGACCAAAAATAAAAAAAATAAACATTTTTTGCAATTTTTTTAATAGCATGATGGCTGGATTGTACAGTAGTACCTCGCATAACGTAAACCTCCTTTTACATAAATTCCACTGAACATAAAGAATTGATGTAAAGTTTTTGCTTCGTATTACAGAAGAAATTCCATATAACATAAAGCGTCAAGTCAGTGCAAGTCTTTTTTTTTTTCCCAATCAACTTTATTAATGCCTCACGTCGGTGCACATTCAGTCTAACACTTGGTGACACCTTCTGACGCATCACGCTCTCATTGGCTGATTATCGGGGCACCGCCTCTGCTCTCATCTCATTGGCTGAGTTATCCAGCACGTACGTGAGTTTGTGTGAGAGACAGGCTGCTCCCTTCAAACTCCTTCCTCTTCGTAGTCCCCCTGAAACTAACTTAAACAATTAAGTTAAGTTACAAATTAAAATTTTGCACACAGCATTATCGTGTAGTGCGTGTGCGTTTGTCTGAGACCAGCTGACTCTTAGACTCTTTGAGTCGCGTTTCGACTCAGGCTAGTCCTCCTCCTCCTTCCTGCCTCCACTTGCGCTCCTGATCAAGACATCTCGTGAACGGTAGGATTGTTTTTGTTTTTCAGTTTTATTCATTTACAGTAATCTTATTTATTACCTTATTTTATATTGGAATGTTACTCTACTATGTTTATTCTAACGTTTTCTTACATTTTCCCACCATATTTGGTGGACTTTGAATATTTTGAAGTGCCAAAGGGGTGAGTTTGGGAAGATCTTGGAACGGATTAGCTATTTACATGTATTTTACGCTTCGTATAACATAAAGGTTCTCGAAACGGATTATTTATGTTGTAGGGGCGTCTACTGTACTTTGAAATTGCAATATGAGAAAGCAAAAAAAGAGCAGGCAAGTCAGGGATCAGGGGTCGGGAACATTCTTGGCTAAGAGAGTCATGAAAGACAGTTCTAAAAATGTATTTCCATGAGAGCCATTTCATATTCTTTCACATTTAGCACAACTAAATGTGAGCATTTTTAAGCAAGGCCAACGATGATTAGAAAACAATACGTCTCTGAAGTTATTGTTTTTAATAACGTTGTTATGCTGTAGAGAATCAATAATCAATAAAATACTTCTTTTCATTAATGCGCCTTCTGGTGCTTTTGCATGGCATCTTTCTTTCCTTCTCTTCTCCATCTTCTTCATCCAAAGGGTTTGCTCTGCAAAATGAGCAAGTTGACTTCTTGACCTCTCAGTGGCCCGGGTAGGTTACCACGTTATCCAATAATCATCACGTTTTACTGTCTGACCCGGAAAATATGAATATAAGGACAGCAGCTGGCATTGGCTGTGGCCACCCGCATTGTGCTGGAAAATGCATTCAAATGCATAAGAAAGTTTTATATTTTGATTCTTATTTTTTAACACTGATTTCTGGAATGCTTCACTTTAAAATATCAGCAAAAAATTAAAATAAATACGTTTTATGGCGTTTGTCTGTATGTGCCCTGCCATTGGCTGGCGACCAGTCCAGGGTGTACCCCGCCTCTTGCCCAAAGTCAGCTGGGATAGGCTCCAGCATAACCCCGCGACCCGAGCGAGGACAAGTGGCAGAGGAGATGGAGAAATGTTATCGCGTTAAAACATGTCTGAGAGCCAGACGTGGTCATCGAAAGAGCCACATCTGGCTCCAGAGCCATAGTTTCCCCACCGCTGTGGTAGCGCTTGCTGACAAAGTGCATGTTGGGTGTGCACGTGTGCAGGTCAACATGCAATCACACGCAATCATGTTCAACGTGGAGTCTAATGAACTCTGGGAACGTCACAATGGCTGCCAAACCTTGAGGGAGATCTACTGAACCTCCTTTGGGTGCAGTGTGTGTGTGTGTGTGTGTGTGTGTGTGTGTGTGTGTGTGTGTGTGTGTGTGTGTGTGTGTGCGCGTGCGTGCAAAGGGAAGGAGCGGTGTGGTCCCGACCACAGCACTGCAGCACACAGGTGGTGAGCGTGCACACACTCTTTAACACAGAACGTGTCATTCAAAAGCCTCAAAGAAGAACTCCAGAGCAAAAGAGAACAGAAGAAAGGAGAAATAAGACGCAAATGTGCAGCCTGCTGATGCTCTGGTTGTGAAAGAAGACAGACAGGAAGTGGAAGCAGAGTATCTGAGGCAACGCTTTGAACAATCCTGTGGGTGTTAAGGATTGAGGAGCATGCAAGGCAGACCCAGGCTTTGTGTTGCATTGCTTAGCTTTGCTGCTACAACCTGCAGGCAACACAAGACAAGAGAGCACAAGGGAAGAGGCCATGGTTAGTTAGTTAGTTAGTCTGCTAGTCATTCTGTTAAAAGCACACATTCAAAGACAATTGTTCCATCTGCAAACAACTACAGTATTTCACGTCTTTGGAAGTGAAAAAAGTGCTTGCATCCCAGTAAGAATCCACTTCATTTAACGCAGTACTTCTCAAATATTGAACTGCCGGGGGGGGCGTGAGAGGCAGGGAGTACTTTCGATGTTAGCTCAGACCTGCCAACTTGTACAAATTTATTGTACTCAACATGCAATGTGACTCCTGAATACGCTTGTATGCTTCACTGCTTTTCCTGCTTTCAGTTTCCAGTTCAGGCTGTACAGTACAGATCAATAGATAGATATTAGCGGGGGGGCATGACAGAAGATAATCACTGAATGAAGACAAGCGCCCACAAAGGAGTAAACAAACAGAACTTGATTGGCAGCACTACGTGATCTTTTTGACTTTACATATTTGCAACGTTGGACATGTTAGAGAAAGGCTATGATTAAATTGGCACATGGAATTTTTGTTACAAATTCAATTTATTGTTGTTTTTTTGAATGACTGCATTGACCCAAATATTCCAGGGTATTCTTTCCCCACAATCATGAGGCTAGTGGGACACACAGTGGTGTGGAAAGTGCTTGCCCCCTCCCTGATTTCGTCACACTTAAATGTTTCAGATCCTCAAGCTAATTGAAATATTAGTCAGTGACAACACTTTATGCACTTCTTAAATGAAAGATTTTATTACTAAGGGAGAACCCCTACACGGCCCTGTGTGCATCACGTGTTGAGTTGTGTTGTCATTGACTAATATTTACATTTATTTCATGATTGAAACATTGAAGTGGGACAAACATGCAAAGAAATAAGAAAACAGGAAGGGGCCAACACTTGTACACCCCAGTTTGTGTGATCTTTATACATTCTTATAATTAGACAATCTTTTTTGACCATCTTTCTCTTAGTACGGTGTTCCCTCGCTCCATCGTGCTTCACCTTTCACTGATTTTTTAAGTGCAATTTTAGTCTGTTTTTTTTTTTTTTATTATTTTAACAGCATAATGCCAAGCGGGCCGCACGGTGGTCTAGTGGTTAGCATGTTGGCCAACACAGGAACAGTCAGGAGATGGGAAGACCTGGGTTGGAATCTCCGTTGGGCATTTCTGTGTGGAGTTTGCATGTTCTCCCCGTGTGTGTGGGGGGGTTTTCTGGGTACTCCGGTTTCCTCCCACATTCCAAAAACATGCAGGTGAGGTTAATTGGTGACTCTAAATGGTCCATAGGTATGAATGTGAGTGTTTGTCTATATGTGCCCTGCCATTGGCTGGACACCAGTCCAGGGTGTACCCCGCCTGTCGCCCGAAGTCAGCTGGGATAGGCTCCAGCATACACCCCCACCCTAATGAGGATGAAGCGGTATAGAAAATGGATGGATGGTAATGCCAAGCTTGGCCCTTTAAGAAGAACTGCATTGGGGGAAGTTGAGTGTTGCAGTTCTGTGCTTTAGCACGAGGCGGAAGTGTTTCCTTCTATTCTCTCTCTTCTGCACGGCCCATTGTCTTCTGCATCCTGATTGGCTGTAGAGCAGGAGTCACCAACGTGGTGCCCGCGGGCCCACAATGTCAATGAAACGTTCTGCACCCAAAAGGCAGAGGAAGCCAGCCATCACACAAAAAGTAGGACTTCAGGACATGTTGAAGGAATGTAGACGTTGCGGCTGTAGGGCGCCGTTACGGAATACTGCAAATTAATCTTCGGTTCACGGACGAGGAGGAGTAATAAGTTTCCACAAGGATACAAAAACACTGCAGTACAGCCAAACTGGACGCAGAGGCACGGTCAGAGGAGTGAAATACGTGGGAGTCATGACATCATTTCTTGTGTCCAAGCTAGTAGGTTGATCATTCAAATTCAAAGAAAATTTGAACTTTGAAGACAGAAATGTTCATGCCTGTCGGAGAAAAGTGTATGAAGTGTACGGTGAGGCTTTTACAGCCTTAAAACATATACAATCACTGCAAACCAAGTTGGCTACTTCACTTCTTTTGAGAACCTATCCCAACGATAAACGAGGGAACACTGTATTACCCCTTTATTCTCATAATAGTTTGACTTGAACTATTTGTAAAATTATAACTTCTTCCCAAAGTAATCATCCAAAAATGGATTAAAACTTCTTTCCTTTCATTTGTCAACTTTATGTTCTTTTCTCTTAATATTTTGTCTTTATTCTTGTAAAATGACTGCTCTTTTTTCCATTTTTGTTTTTTTCATTTTTTTGTTTCATCATGTTTTTATAAAGTGCAGAGGGCCACCAGACATGCACACCCCCGCCATGTAGCGTAATATATGCAGCACACACCATCATGCTACCATACACCTTACAAGAATGTCTGAAGATAAGAAAGTGGACACATACAGGTACTCAATACGACCACACAATAAACGGATTGGAGCTTGAGCTTTATACATGCAAGCCAACAAGTGCGAGCAGAGCTTTTCTTCCCATCCCTCACACACCACAGCGACCTGCAGAGATGCACTTCAATCCCAGCTATTGAGCAAATATACGTTCATTTGAAGTCATAATGTGCTTTTTCTGCTGGTCTGGTCCATTTGGACAGACGTGAGGTCATGAAAGGAAAAGCTAAAGGGAATACAGATATTGAATAAAAATGGCTAATGAATCATTCCTGAGACGGAGCCAATGTACCAAAGAAAGAAGCGTCCATGCGGATCACCTGGCCACGGCCTGGAAGATACCTACTCTGCAGACTTCCAGAAGTGTCCGGGGTGAGAGAGCCTGCGGTTGAGCTTGGGCAGCTTTTCCAGCATGTCGGCCAGCTGCGTGAACGTGGGCCGCTCTCGTAAGTCGTACGCCCAGCAGGCCGAGAGGATCTCCTGAGACGAGAGGGGGGGGCTGCGGGTCAGCACGCTCGACAAAGCGCCCGAGAGTTTTGACATGTTGCACTCACAGTGACCTCCTTCCCCAGGCTGATCTGTGCCAGGATCTTTTTGATACCTTCTCCGCTCCCGACCTGCCAGATGGTTGCTTCTACAGGCTGATTGGTGATTGGCCAGTCCCTCGCTTGGAGCTCGTACCAAATGGTGCTATGAAAATGCAAGGGGGAGCAGCTTAAGCAGGCGTGGGACAGGCGGTGTGGCGTAGGTGCACGGAAGTCAACTTACCCAAAGGCGTACACGTCTGCCGCGGTGGAGAAAGGCAGGCGGTCCTCGTTGTTGCCTGGGCTCATTTTGCGCACAATTTCAGGGGCCAGGTAACAAATCCATCCATGTGGAAGTTTCAGCTTATTCTCGCGCCTGGAAACAATTTAGAAATGGACAGGAAAAGTTCAAGTGAGAACAGAAAGGTCAATCACACCGTGTGGTGCCTCCTTACCTTCCTTCCTGAACAACTCCAGAGATCCCGAAAAGCCCGAAATCTGTGATCACGACCTTGTTGGTATCGTGAAAAACGTTCTTTGACTTCAAGTCTTTGTGGACAATGCCTTTAGCGTGCAGATACCCCATTCCCTGAATTGGGAGACAGACATGGACAGCTGCATCATCTGCATTCTAAACGACCAAGCCGCTCCTCGGGTTGCGTACGAGCTTCCTTCCTGGGGTTTTGGTGCAAGTCTGATCTTAGACTTCAACTAGATGAAGAGATTGCAGTAAAGTCTGGGTGTGTGAAGGCTAAAGAATGTCAAATAAATGTTGAAATATCCTAGAAATGTTCACAGACTGAGGATTGAACCAGCAACCATCACGCTGGGAGACGACCAATCTACCACCTGGGTCATGTCACCCTGTAGAACAAGTGGAAATATTACAGTACCGTGTTCACACGCTCCATCGTGGTTCACCTTTGATGGACTTTTTAGTGCAATTTTAGTGTTTTTGTTGTTGTTTTTTGTTTTACAGTGTATGAACACTGTTACAGGCCAAGCCTGGCCCTTTAAGAAGAATTGCATTGTGAGAAGTTGAGTGTAGTGCTGCCTCCACCGCCCATTGTCTTCTGCATCCTGATTGATTGTGTGACAGTGGTCTACAGCTAATCTCCTTCGTGCTGTCTCCTGTTGTGGTCATGGCTAGCAAACTAGCTAACCGTGTGAGCTGCTTGCTAACCCAATACTGTAAACAAAAGAAGAAACAGAAGAAGCTAAGCACATGTGACTCTGAACGCTGTATGTTTGCATGTTTTCTCCCCAACAAAACCCACAATGTCAACGAAACGTTGAGTCTCTTGATAATTTCTTGTGTTCAAGCTCGTCGGTTGATCATTAAAATTCAAAAGAAATTTGATCTTTGAGTTTAAACCAGAGAGAAATGTGAGAAAATGTTAAAGTGTCACTGACATGATTCATCAGGTTCTATATTGTTTGTAATTATGTCTACGTTGTTTGTTTTTTGAAAGCAAATGGTAAATTCATAAAAATTGCATTTTTAGTACATGGCGGGAGCAAGTACTTGTCGCGTCCCTGAAAAGGGGCGTTTTCGGAAGTGACGTCGGTGAAGGCGCATTCACACGTAAACAGACATGGCGGCGTACCACACGTTTACAGAGATTTTAGCACAGATTTGAGCGAGGTGTCGATACTTTTCAAGGAGGAAGAAACATCTGGAGATGAAGTAGAGAACTTGAAGAACATGGAATTAAGCCATATTTATTTGAACGATAAAACTAGCGTGTCTGATGAGGAATTACCTTGGAGTTGCTTATTGTTTTCAATGGGCTTCTTAATGAGCGTAAAGGCCTCTTGATAGCCTTTTTTAGACTGTATTTCATTGTCACTGCTGCCCCCGCCGTCCATCCATTTTGTATGGCGCTCATCCTCACTGTGGCTGTGAAAATGTGTTTTCCAACTTGTGGAATGCTTGTCGCTATGGTGGCATAGTGTTTACAAAATGTAAATATGACTTATTGTTCTGTGGCAACTTTGACGTGGTTGTTCTTGTCCCTTCGTGTGTAGCATAGCATCAGGAATAGCATCCTAGCATCCAAATGCATTTATAGCGTACTTTCAAGACAAATCCTTCTTGTGAAGGTGTCCCTTAATTATACTAATTTTATACTAATATAGAGCAGCTACTCACCATTGTATTGTATTGTACTGTATTGTACTTTATTTATCCCACAGCAGGGAAATTCACTTGTTACAGCAGCAAGCAAGATACGCAAGTAAAGAATACATAGTGACCTAGTGACTACAACATGGTTGTAACTTACACAAAATACACAGTTAGGACGCTGATAAATTGTAACTTATAGTTTGCTCTTCTGACTCTTCAACACGACCAAGTGACGTCGGAAAGGCGTCGGACTTCAGCAACAGTTTGGCAGGTAGTCCGGCTTCACATTGGCCCATGTTCACAAAACAGTCCCGTGTGAAGTGCCGTTGACACATGAGCACATTTTTCTCTTGCCGTCCAGGAATCAGCAACTCCAACTGCTCCTGCCTGATGTTTGCCTCTTTAGGCAGACCCCCACAAACATTTCTTGGGAGCCATACGTGCTAACAGGGTAAACAGAGCAGAGCGAAGCAGGGGGAAGGCAGGCTGACAGCGTTTGCCAGTGCATGCCCATACAAGGGAGTCCGGGTTGCGGAGACGTCAGTGGAACTCGGTGTTAAAAAGAAAAACCTCTTTAAACACAGCGTGCAGAGCCATCCAAAACTGCTATCAGTGGTCACTTCCGAATGCAAACCTCATTATCTGACGTGTTGGCATCGTTTAACACCAGAATACAAGATTGGAACAACATTTACAGGTCAGAAAAGAGAAAAAGCATAATAGGTCCCCTTTAATAGCAGGCTTCAGTGAAATGAACATTGCAAAGAACAGAATGCAAGGTGATGCGTCCATTTGGCTGCTGTTCTCTGTAGTCCTAAAGTTGTCGTATTTTGGGAACGAAAACGGTATACTTAGACACTGTGAACCGGCAGCACCAACACAATGTTTTGGCATGACTACTATTTTGATGAAAAATACACTGAACAAACACAAGCTAACGCTACCAACTATAAACTTGCTTATGAGGCTTTAGCTGAGAGCTCCGCCTTCACCGACGTCACTTCTGGAAACGCCCCTTTTCTGGGCCGTAAATTCATAACGGCTGCCCGCCATGTACACAAATGTAATTTGTACAAATTTACTGTTTGCTTAAAGAAAAACAAATATAGAAGGTATTTAAGCAAAGTTGATCAACCATGCCAGTGACCTGTACAAAGTGTATGCTGAATCATTGGAGACAAATTAAGTTGGCTACTTGGCGGATTTCACTTATTGCGGGATATTTTAGGAACCTATCCCCGTGATAAACGAGGGAACACTGTAATGCAAACCCTTACATGATTTTTCACCAGTAGCGGCAGCAATTCATTTGTTTTTAGCTGACTAAAAATGGCGGGAATGTCATATTTACTGGAGTGTGTACTGAAAGCAATCACCTGTACCTGAAATGAAGGTGAATAGTACTTCTTTTTGATGGTGGGACAGTAAAAAATACCTTGACAATTTCCTGGGCGATCTGTCTGGTCTTGTTGATATCCAAAGTGTTTTTCGTATCTCTAACCACGGAGTACAGCGTCCTGCCTTTACAGAAACTGAGCAGACAAAAAAGAAGGAAGTATTGAGTCATTTCAATGTTTAATGAATGCATTTTGAGATGTGAGCTCACCTGGTGATGATGGCTAAGTGGGGCGGGGCCATGCAGGCCCCCATGAAGAGCACCACGTTCTCGTGCCTCGTCTGCCTGTAGTTCATCACTTCCTTCTTAAAGAGCTTGAGGTGGTCCTGATTGTTCCCGTCGATCTCCAGGAGTCGGATGGCCACCTCGCCGTGCCACCGACCTTTGTGCACCTTGCCCCAGCGGCCCTGGAGGCGCAAACATCCAAATTCAAAGCATCTTTTCACACCGTGTGGCGTATGAGTGCATCCTCACCTTCCCTATGAGTTCCCCCAGGTCCAGCTGCTCAAAAGGGATGTCCCATTCCTGCAGGTAGACGCTGGTCTGGCTGGCTTTGCGGGAGATGGGGACCTTCCACTGGTTCCCCCGAGAGCAGGGCAGGTCGTCCAGCTTGTCGCCTTCGCACTCGCCGTCAGAGCCCATGTTCATCCGCATGTCCTCCCCGTCCTCCTCATCCTCCCCTTCATCGCAGTTCTCCTCCTCTTCATCCTCGTTGTACTCCTCAACGTCAGGGTCTTCATCTTCAACCTCAATGTCCTCCTCTCCTTCCTAGAAGAGCAATAGAACATTGTTACATCATAAAAAACTACCTACACCCAAAGATATAAACTGGCAGGAAAATGATTCCAAAGGCAGAAGGACGCAGGAACCTGAGGTCAAATGCTTGTGAAGTTTTGGACTCATGTGCAGAATGTGCCCTTGAAAGTTGCAAGACCTTGGGACTTGGAACCACCGCTGTGCATGCATGCATGTGTTTTTCTTTTTCTTTGGCTGTTTGGTGAGCCCACATAGCGGCCTCTCAGGGAATGTGTCACATGCGGCAATTTCATGAGCCAATGGAAAACAAAAGCAGGAAGGCCTGTCACGATAATCAATAAATCGATTACTCAAATAATTCAAAAAACAGATCAATTATGATGATGTCCTTGATGAATGGACATGTGCATGTATGCGTGTGTTCCTTCTGCTCGTTTCTCTGTGCCACACGGGCTGGATGACAAAAGGGTTCACGACGCATGCGTCTGTGCGTGTTGGTTCCATAGTGGAATGAATGGAGAGAGTGAACCCTCCTGTCCTTTCATTCAGCCTCTTTGTGGAGGCGGGGCTACTAGCGAGTGGATACCGAGGGTTAGCAGTTAGCTTTGCGAGGCGGTATACACATAACTTCTATGTCAAGCTAATGCAGCTCACACAGGTACAAAAATGTAGTTGACAATATCGATTATCAATGATAATTTGTAGAACAATTATTGACCTGCAAAATGTGTTATCGGGACAGGCCTAAAAGCAGGACAGGATGTGAAAACACCACACATCCTGGGAAAACAGGACTTTTGTTCACCCTAAAGTCAGATAATTTACTGAAGGCAAATTTTTGCTTCATGTTCCTTGTAGGGGTGTCACGAGACGACGATGCACAAGATTGGGCCTTTGAGAACGAGAGCAGACAAGATTTTAACATTACTTTTAAGAAAGAAAGAAAAAGTTCAAAATATTTGCCAAAATATTACAATCAACTGATATCATTTACTACGTTACACCCTTGTGCACTCTGTGTGTATGCTAGCAGCCCCGCCTCCACCCAAAAGACCGTATGACTGACAAAAGTGTTCACTCCGTTCATGGAGTTGTTCTACGAAACAAATGTGCCAAGGTGCTGAAAGCAATGCCTGACACACACACCATGGCAATATATTGATTAGCCACTTAATTTTCATTTATTGTGTGATTCATTTGTTTATTTACTTATTCATCGTCCCAGGCCTCGTGCCCGCCACACTTGTTTTTTTCTGAATGAGACATCTAATGTCGATCTTGTGCCACCGCTAGCTGCTTGCAATACTTTTATGTTGGTAATCATTCGTCTACGTGCAAGTGCTGTGGCATTACACGATGCATTCATGAGTCTTCCGCTAAAAGGGTTTGGAGATTGTGAATTTAAAATGGGTTTACATTACAATCAATGTTAGCATGTCATACCTCTTCATCTTCATCTTCCACCAGCTCGTCATGAACGTCATCCGCCGATTGCTCCATCTCACTACTGCCATGCAGACAATTTCCGTGAGAGGAATGCTAATTATTAGAGCTAATATGTGTGAGACGGGAATAAGAGCCTTACACGGTGTCTTGGAGAACATCAGCTTGTAACGTAGCGGGGCTGGAAACATCTGCAGAGAAATGGGAAACTTAAGCACGAGTATTCCTATTCAAGTCGACACGCCGCGTGGTCATGAAGTTTCCCACTACCGCCAGCAGATGGCGTGAGAGCTTTAAAAGCATCAAGCATGATGGCGCTGGTGCACAAGAGATGCAGCTAGAGGGCATGTAGGATGATGGGACGCTAACAATGCAGTGTGACATGTCAGGACTCACCAGGGAAGATAAACTGCTGTCTATGCTGAAAGTAGCAGGCAGCTTTTGTTAAAAAAAAAAAAAAAAAAAAAAGGATAGGCCAGCAAGCATGGCAGAGGAAAGGGAGAGAGGCTCTTGGTTAGAGACATTATTTGAAAGAAAAAAGGCATCATCAGTTATCAATTATTTCCATATAGAGTGGAAGTATATTTTTTATTACAGGAGGAAAAACATCAGTACACCGCATGCTAGCGTGCATGTTGGACTTCCTTTCTAAGACGCACCTGGGAAGTTGAAGCGACTGTCCCGATGGCCTTTGGGTGAGGGGTTGGGCGGCGGCGTGGCGCTCGGAGGGTTACTCTGCTGGAAGGGTGCTGGCGAGGAGGGCGTGGACGAGGTCGTGGAGGACGGATTGCTGCTGGAGTCTAGCTGGTTCAGGACAGGAGGGTGATCCTGGGTGACAAGCGACACTCTGCTCAGCTAAGACATCGCATTGTGTTAACGGGACACTTTATTAGGTACGCCTTCACAATGGGAAAAACATACAAACTGCTGCATCTACAAATCTGCTGCTAACCTTCTAGCATCATCCTCCCCCTCCAAGCATGTAAGCCACGCCGCACATAACACACGCACGCACATTAGCTATGCTTGTTGTCAGCTCATGATAGCAGTTTGTCAAAGTTCAGCTAACATTAGCCGTCACGAAGTGCAAAAGCATGACTGCAAACTGTTGCTTCTCAGAGACTGTTTTGTGTGTACGTGCGACGGCATCTACCGTACTTTCCCAACTATAAGCCACTCTGAAGTACAAGTTGCATCAGTCATCAGTCAAAAATGTGTCATGATAAGGTGAAAAAAAACATTGAAGTCGCACTGGAGTATAAGTTGCATTCATGTCTTCATGTAAAAAGAAAAGACTAGGAATAGATTATTATAATACAGTATAATATAGAACACATATAAATATAATAATACATTATAACAGCACACAGAACAACAGGCTGAATGAGTGTCTGGTGTGTTGACACGTTAACGGTGATTCAGCTACACAATAGCATAAAAACATACCTGGGGGTCTGAACGGGATAAATGAATATAACAAGTCTGCGAGTCCAGCAAGAAAGTCACCGGTAAGCAAGTTCACCGAGCTCCTGATCTCAGTGCACATCACTGAACGCTGTCAAATCTTTATCCTAGCAAGCCTAGAGCGCCCTCTTGTGTCTGTCGACGGTAATGTTCACGCCTTGTCAATATGAATTCACATTCAACACTTAAACATGTGAAGTATGAAATATTGAAGTCTGAACTGATGCAAGTATCGTATGAGCTGCAACCTTTCTGTGGCGTTCGCAAAGCAGTGGGAGAAGGCGGAGATGCGTCACCTGCAGCGCTACAGTATTTGTCTTTCACACTGAAGCAAAGAGACGGGGAAGAGTCAGACACAGAGGACATCTGTGCCACAGTGTTGTGAAATTTCACACATACAAACACGAAAGTGCTAGACAAGAGTCTGGTCTGGCACCTCCCTGCCTCGTCCTTTTTACCTTTTTGGTAATGGCCTTTGGTAGCGTGCCAAACTGCGGCGCTTCGGGCGGCCGGTCTACCGGGTTGTTTATGTCCGACGGCACGGACTCCGTCCTTCGGATTTTGGCAACTGAAACAGAAGATGAAGACATGATCGCTGGTGTGCTTCACTTGCCGACCCCACAGAAAAACTTACTTGGAAGAAAGGAGATTCTGCAGGACGGGGCTTCCTTTGTGCATTTGTTGTGGCACTTTAATCTGCACGCAAACCAGCCAGCGATGACTCAACCTGACCTTGCAATATTTCACCGTAACGTCAAAGGCATCCACTCACCGACAGTGTTTGCACTTCACCCCGAACATCATGTTCTTCTGGCACACCTGACATGTCTGAGACAGCCACGACTTGGTGGAGAACCTGCACAGTGAGACACGGGCCATGTGTGAGCTCCTCCTCATAGATCTGGCTCCTTTAGATAACCTCCTCCTCATAGATCTACCTCCTCTAGATAACCTCCTCCTCATAGATCTAGCTCCTTTAGATAACCTCCTCCTCATAGATCTAGCTGTATTAGATAACCTCCTCCTCATAGATCTACCTCCTCTAGATAACCTCCTCCTCATAGATCTAGCTGTATTAGATAACCTCCTCCTCATAGATCTAGCTCTATTAGATAAACTCCTCATAGACGTATGTGTATTAGAATATGCATGGCGTGAGGGACGAGGGCTCACCTGTGAGTGACTGCCAGGCCTATGTCCCGCCTCACCGCTTGGGGAGAGCTCCGGCGTACTGGTACGTGATCTAGACGTTGAGAAACTATTTTCATGAAAAATGTTCCAAAAGCAGACAGGAGGTTTATTCCATGAAGAGATGTGCACAGAAATCAATTGTGTTGTATTGCAGCAATAAGACAAAGGATGAATCAATGAACGCGAGTGACCATGGAAATGTGGTCACACTCACTGTGCACATTAGAAAATAATCCACTTATAGATTATTTACATAATAAAAGACATCTTGGACTGTAGTTTAGATTGGACGCTTTTTGTTACGGAATACACTAGGTCCCCAACTTACGAACACCTGACTAGCGAACATTCGCGGATACGAACACAAGCCGACTGGTCAATGTTTTATTTTATTTTGCCTTGTAGTCGCTGAATCAGTATTTCTACTGCTACTGTACATGCTTGACCAGTAGAGGGCACTGTGACACTGCTAATGGGACCAACAGAGGAAGAGTTAGACTGGGGAGATACAGTGTAAAGCTAAATGGAAAGCTAAATGATACAACCCGGACAGAGCGTGTGATTAAAGTTGATGAAGAGTTAATAGGCCTGTTTAATTCTACACCACCCACAGAACACGACCTCTTTTAGAAGAGTCTAACCACCACCACCATTTGTCCTTTTTTTCAATATCTCCTCCTCCTCCTCCTCCACAAAAATTATGTTTTTTTTGGTTAAAATACAAATATTTCAAACGTTTCTACACTTTGTCTTCTTCTCTTATGAATTTAATTTCGTCGCCATGACACTCACTTATAATCCAAAAACACGGTACATTTAAAGGCCTATCATCCACAATCTTTATGTGAGACATGAACACACGTCTTTCTCTTTTCTGTGCCTTCTAACGATACAAAAACAGGTAAAAAGAGGCAGCTAATGAATGCACGTAATGGGACGCATCTATCCAGCCTATGAAAACACCTCCAAGAAGGTTTAGTGATTTTCCATCCATGCTGTGAGCGTGTAGTAACAGGTACATCCATGATAACATGTCATACTTGTAGTATTTTGGGAACTTCCTTCCTGGGTGCATTGATTTCACATAGAAAGGAACACTAACCCTAGCGTCAGAAAAAAACATTCCAATATGTAGCGTTACCTTTCACTAGTGGCCTGAGGCATTGTGAGCGAGTGTGTGGTGAAGCTAGTAGCTAGCCGCTGTGGTGTGGCAAGGTGTCACTACGCCAGTAACGTAGTTCTCAGGCGTAACAATGTTAATAACAACAAAATAGAGCAGTTTCAGTGGCAGATTACTATCACTGTCCTGCTGAACTGAAAGACTGAGCAGATCATTCCTCCCCAACAGCAGGCAGCTTTTCAACACAGCAGATAAAAACAAGCGATGAAAACACACCCAAGACTGGACTTTTTAACCATATTATGTATTATTATTATTATGTAATATTATTGCTATTTATTATTTATTATTGCACTACAAATTGGAAGTGAAGCATATTATTTATTCATGAATTTATTCTATTTTCTTATCTCTCCTGTCTGGCCTTGACTGGTTTATTTTGTGATTGAGTGTTTAAGTTAAGTTATTATGACATTTTTGGAGATCTGCTTGAAACGTGAATTTCTCTTGGAGATGAATAAAGTATTCATGATGTATCTCCTAACGATGTGACTGTAGCTTGGTTAGTATGCAGCTCACATTATGAAAAAGGAGCCTTGTTGGTGCTTTTTGGAGTTTTTTTCAGAAGGCTTCATAGGCAGAATAGGTGTGCGCCATTCTTAGTTGCCTCTTTTGACCTGTTTTTATATCTTTAGAAGGCACAGAAAAGAGAAAGACGTGTGTTCATGTCACACATAAGGATGGGTGTACTTTTCCTTGAAGTCATGTTTGCCAGATGAGCAAGGTAGAAATAGATGTACAGTATGTGTATACGTAGAGTACAGTGCACGTGACTCACTCTTAATGATGCTATGCTCTTCCAACAGGGTGGGCGTGCCAGGGAGGGTATAAGGCGCGGTGGTTGCAGCCGGGGGGCCCCCAAGGTTTCGTAGGGGTAAAACTGGGTAGCGAGAATGCATGTCCTCATGCCCGTTCCCATTGACTTGCATATTCAGGAGCGCTTTATTCTTTTTGACACATCTGAAAGCAGGGAAATCAAGGTTTAAACATTTGTCACGTAAAGCCCACCAATCATAGAAAAATAAGGTTACGTTTCATCTGGAGGAGACAGAGATACAAGACATTGAACACAGTAAAAGGTTAAATTGACCAGATCCAGATCCAGATGGGCCAATGGGTGCTATGATCATTGGAAGACTTGATAGCCATTATAAAAATCCAAGTTGATGTCCCACAAATTGTTGGCTGGAAGTTGCAAATCAGAAAAAATGAAGCCACCCTTCTTGGGCGGAGAGGTCATGAACTACAGAGACAGAACGTCCGCCTTCCGGCTTGCGCATGATAGTGTTGCAGCAGGTTACATAAGCAGGGCTAGAGAGAGGCACGTTTGAGTGGCTAAATAGGACTGGCATGGGACGATCAGGAGGACATCCTTCGCAGCCAACTACACGCCTCTACATGTGAGCACGCACACAAAGAAGCAGAAATTCAATCATGTCAACTACCACGGGACATCTGACACCTTTGTCACACTCTCACACACTGCTTACGAGGTCATGTGACTGCACGTTGACTCACTCGGCCGTGTTTATTTCAGCACTCGCCAAAGTTAAGCTTCCGAGACACAGACAGGATATGACGGATAAACATGCTGCTTGTTTGTGCATGTGCATCACATATACACACACATGCACAGCCAGGAAAAGTTGGACAGGAGACAGATTGCTTGTGTGTGTGTGTGTGTGTGTGTGTGTGTGTGTTTGTGTGTGCGTGTGTGTGTGTGTGTGTGTGTGTGTGTGCCTTGCCACCTTTGAGCATTAGTCTGAGGAAATACTTCCTGTTTGGACATGACTCATAATCTCTGGAAATCTGATGGGATTAGCCCCAGTCAAACATTCAGAGCAAGGAGAGTGTGTGTGTGTGTGTGTGTGTGTGTGTGTGTGTGTGCATGACAGAGAACGTAAGTGTAGTGAAGGGCAGAGTGACATGAAAACAGGACAGATGCTTGTGTTGAGTACAATGACTTGGTGAAGAAAAGGCTGCGTCAGTAACGCAAATTCAGGAATAACCCCTCTGTGACCCTGACTTATTCTACTGCTACGTTTGCCCTTTTACTTCTGTTTTTTCTCTTCCATCAGTTCATGTCATTCAATACAAGCGTGACCTTCACCGTATTCACGTCTTTCTGGCGTACTAACACTACTTCCACTTCCATCAAGCCATTTGTGTAGAAATGCTGAAGATGAACTGAAATGTCGAATGATTGTTGAAATATCCTCAAAATGTGCTGAACTCTCTTCACCACCTAAGGATTGAACCAGCAACCATCAGGTTGGGAGACGACCACTGTGCCACCTGAGCCATGCCACCGTGCACATAAGCTCCTTCCCTTTGCACACACACACACACACTGCACCCAAAGGAAGTTCAATAGATCTCCCTCAAGGTTTGGCAGCCATCATGCCGTTCCCAGAGTTCATTAGACTCCACGTTGAACATGATTGCATGTTGACCTGCCCACGTGCACACGCAACATGCACTTTGTCAGCAAGCGCTACCACAGCGGTAGGGAACCTATGGCTCGGGAGCCAGATGTGGCTCTTTCGATGACCACGTCTGGCTCTTAGACATGTCTTAACGCGATAACATTTATCCATCTCCTATGCCGCTTATCCTCACTAGGGTCGCCAGGTATGCTGGAGCCTATACCAGCTGACTTTGGGTGAGAGGTGGGGTACACCCTGGACTGGTGGCCAGTCAATGGCAGGGCACATATAGACAATAGGGGCCAATATTGGGAATTTTACTTTATTTAAACCCAACTGGCCGATATCAGGAGATCAATTTAAAACGGGGTTATTTCGGCTCAGATGCAGCCGCGCCGCTCTCTCCCTCCTTCCCTGCAACTGACTACAACTTCTGTCTCCGGCATTGCTCCATTGCTGCATGGCGCTATCTGATAGGTTAAGCAAGCCACAGCACGCGTTAGTGGCAGAGCCAGAGCGAAGAGGGAAGTTTTCTCATGTGGAGAACATCCTGAGAGCAAACACACATGTCCAGGTAAACGCAGAAAACTCTCTGGAAATTGTAATAAACATGCCGGGGCTCTACATCTCACAAGTACTACTAACCTTACAGCGAGCAGCACAATACCGTCAAGAGCCGAGTACACATTAGCGGCAGCTCTGCTAGCTCATAGCACCCCCTGACATGTCTGTGAATGACTTGAAAGAAGGCTGCTGATAATGTGGACAGTCAAACAGTAAAAGCATGCGTGTTATTGAGAGAGACTGCGTCAAAAACTCAATTCACTTGTTTTATTGCAGGGAAGCACGCAAAAGATAAGTTAGATATAAATGTTATTTTATTTATTGTGGAAACATTTCAGGGCACCGTGTGTACGTTTTTCTTCAAAATCTAAAAGATGCCTCTGAGTCTAAGAACATCATGCTCTTCTGGAGCTATTTTTATATTTCTTTGGTTAAATAAACCAACTTAAGTGTTTGTATTATTCAACATTTTTACACTTTTACTGCAAAGAAATATCGGCTCCAAATATAATTGGTTGGCTTCCTTAGCTATTAATAATCGGTATCAGTATCAGTCCTAAAAAAAACATATTGGTCTAACTCTACTAGACAAACAAGCACCCTGGACTGGTGTCCAGCCAATGGCAGGGCACATATAGACAAACACTCACATTCATACCTATGGACAATTTAGAGTCTCCAATGAAGCTAACATGCATGTTTTTGGAATGTGGGAGGAAACGGGAGTACCCGGAAAACCCCCCCACACACACAGGGAGAACATGCAAACTCCACACAGAAATGCCCAACGCAGATTGGCATTACATGGAATGTTAAATGTCAAATTAACTTCCACCAATAGGGGGCAAAGTTGAAACTGTCCATTCATTTTCAAATGGGAAAAATATTGAAAGATGGGAAATATGAAAAAGTCCTGATAGACAGCCCACATGTCCTGAATGAGCTGAACATTTTGATGTTGGAATGTAAAAATGGAGAACGATTGATGAAATGTAGAAAGAAATCGAGTTGGGAGACAAGCAACCCAGCACCTGGAGAACCTTGTGGAATAAGTGGAACGTCACAGTCGTGGAAAATGTGAACATTATGTAAAAAGATTTTTCACCAGCAGTGGGCACCAGTTAATTCATCCATTCATTTTTAGCAAACTAAAAAATGTGGATTTTGAAACGTTACAATGTAAAAATGCAGACTGAATGATGAAATGTATAAATAAGCTGATTGATTACAGCGGGATGGAGGACTGAACCGGCAACCAACGGGTTGGGGGGGAGGGAAAAAAAAATCACCATGTCAGAATGTAATAGTAATGTAATAGTAACGGAAATGTAAAATGATTTATCACCAATAGGGGGCACCAAATAAATTGCCCATTCATTTGCAGTGAGAAAATATGAAATTACAGCAAATGTGGGATAAAAAAAAAAAAAAAGTCCCGATAGATAGCCAATGTGTCCTGAACAAGTGGAACGTTTTGATGTTGGATTGGTTTGAATGGCTTGAGAAATGTGGGAGGAGTTAGCGTAGAAAATATGAAGCAGAATAAGAAGAAGTAGAAATATAAACAGTGAAAATGGTGTCGCATTCCACGCGTGTATTTACGCTGCAATAAAAGAATATGTTTTTAGAATAAAAGTAGCAGTACAGGCAAGACAAACACTTGACCTAACTGTACTAAACTTCCGCTTCCTGGCAGAATCTTTGTTCGGTAGCACCTAATGAAAAACCTGGGCAGGCCAAGACAGCAAAGGTCCAAAGTGCGCCCCCAGAGGACATGGTCAGCTGAGCACCTACTTGTTGCTGAGCGGGTCTTCGATGCGGTTGCCCAACTGCGACTCGTGACTCTTGCTGCGCGTGAGGGTGATGTTGGGGAGCAGATGCAGCACTTTGCGGGATGGAGGGGGAGGGGTGCAGGGAGGCTTCAGTCGGTGGCGCCGCTTTGAGGGTGGCGTGGTAGGTGGGGTGGAGGTGTGTCCATGGAGCCGGGCTGAGCGAGCAAACGACATGGGAAACGGATCCGTGAGGGGGCTGTCGTTGTGGAAGTGTGGCGTCTGCCCATCGGGCGTGGGTACCGCTGACACAGAACCCGAGCGGGGATGAGGAAAAGTAGCGCAGGGTGTGGAAGGTGTGGAATGGATAGTGGACGGGCGGGCCAGAGGTGAGGGACTGTGTGGCCGGAGGGGATTGCCCAGGCTGGAGAGCTGGTCTACGGGAAGCAGAGAACCACTGTCTCTCCTGGTGGGCTCAGACAACCAAGCGGTGCGGTCTTCCTTCACTTCTCCACCTAAACCAGAGATGGTGCAATAAAGCAGATGTCTCCGGCCAGTGGAAATACATGAAACCACCACCTACCTGATTCAGCAGCACTCTGTAGGCAGGAGAGGGCAGCACTTAGTCGGGCGCACTCTTCTGAAGCGAAGCCCAGCCTTTGCATGCTGTCCCTCACCTGAGCACCTGCCATCTGCAGTAAAGCATCCAGGGAGAACTTTGCTTCCACTGCCTACAAAAGGACAAAAGTCAAGGGAAGACGAGGATTTCAATACATACTTACACATACCTCCAGGAAAGAAATACCCTGCTTTCACCGCTATCAGTCCCACTGTTTGACATAGTCCTGCGACTTGTTGTCAGGTGTGGCTTATACATTATATCAAAATAGATCTACACTATACATACCAGGGGTGGGCACACTTTTTGACTCGCGGGCCACATTGGGTTAAAATATTTGGGGCCGTCTATATGTACGTGGCATCAAGCAGAATGACATACTTGCTTACCAAAATTTACCACGACAGGCGACGCCATTTTGCCCATGTCGGTAAATTTGGTGTTTTCATAAAAAAGAAAATAAAAGTTTAGACTGTATGCTATGTTCATTCCCCTTTAAGATGAGGTACAGCGTGTGTAGTCACGTGACTCCACCCATCCAGCATGAACAAGAAGGGAAACAGACAATGAGGGAACGGCTGATGGTTCAAATGAAGAAGCGGCTGTACAGTGCCAGCATTTCACTCACTTATGCGCCTACAAATAGACTGTGAGTAGAAGAGTGTCTGTAAGTAATGTGCAATTACATGATAGCTATGAAGATTGAGAAATGTGCTACTTCAGACAGCAGTGTTGTTTCATTACGACACTAAATATTGTATGTCTCGCTTGGAGATTGTAGCTGCTGCGTCAGCCGCTGACTAACGAAATTGGTGTTAAAATACAGCAGTTTGATACGTCTCCACACACTGGGACACATCCAGGTGTGATGTCACAAATTAAAGGTGTCTTTATGAAACAGGCAAGTTTTTATTGTATCTATATATTAAAAAAAAAAAAGGACTTATTTCAGCTTGTGTAGCTTTAGTTTGTGTCCTTGTTGGTGTAAACATTGCCCCCTCCCTCTGTATAGTCTGGAAATAGGGTCATATGTGTGATCAGGCTTAAGCTGACACTAATGATTCTGCAGTTCAAACCTTACTAGGATGGACATAAGACACCTTGGTGTTTTCTGCTCACAGTAAACAAAAGAGTGATACGACAGGATACAATCATTTATGAATCAGAAGGAAATGAGAGCAAGCCCAGTGAGTTTGGGATGTTGTTTTTGGACATGGGAAGTGCGTAATTGCTTATCAGTCAGGTCAAAGCTGCGCTCTGAGAGGTCAAACGGTGATCAGTAAGCTCCTGCGCAGTGGAAGCAAAACACAAAGAAACATGCAAAGAAGGATGACGGATGCGGCAAAGTTGTAGGGCAGTGGTTCCCAAACGTTTTACAGTGGCGTACCCCTTCAGACACCGACCACCAATTTAAATATAAATGACTTCTTCAAGATGAAACGCTCTTCATCATCAAACTCACTTATGATGCGTACAAAGCAACTTCATGCTCTCTCCTTTCTGCCCAGTTAGTTCTCCTTGCTCCGTGAGGCGTTCAGGTGCACTCGTAATTGCGGGTGTAATGGGCGCCAAACACCAGATTGAAGATTGAAGAGTTTTATTGTCATATGCATAGTAAAAGAGGCAGTTATACTATGCAATGAAATTCTTATTCTGTTCATTCTCCCAAGAAAAGAAAGAAAACACGACATGGCCACTACTCCATTCATTTTCAATGGAACTGGCGCGATAGGGCGCCAGTTCGCCAAGCGACACGCAAAATTTGTGTGTGTGAAAGTCTGTGTATGTGCGTGTTCGCGCACGCAATCCCAGAAAGCTTTTCGTCGCTGTTGCTCAGACCAGGGACAATCATTGATCGGCCAATGAGCAGACAGGATGCTAATCAGTACGCTAGACTTGCCGCATCAGATTTCCCGGAGCTATTTGACATTTCTAAAAAAGAATATATAAAGATGTAGAGAAAAAAACATCAGCTTGGAACTCGTTGGCACCAGAGTAAACAGTGGGTAAGTTTACATTCATTTAAGTTTATCTTCAATACTAGCAAGGCAGCCAATCAGAACCGTGGGAGACTCGTACAATTCGCTCTGGATGTGAACATGTCGCTCACACGTGTAACTGGTCACAGCCGCTCCTCGCCTCCCGTGTGCATGGTTTGCCAATTGTTGGTGCTGCGTTTCGCCAGTCACAGTTGTTTGTCGCCTCCCGTGTGTGGCGCCCATTAGGCACTCATTGTTTTTGCTTTGTATTCACATACCCCCCATGACAAACGTGTACCCCACTTTGGGAACCTAGGTTGTAGGGTATTTTTGTTACTGAACTTTAAAAAAACTGTTAAGATCTATAAGGTAAGGTGTTCCCAGTTAACATACTAACACTATGGTTATGAAGGTTAAACCAATACGACTGGATATCCGGTTTGACGATTACATGGGTAGCATTCTCCTGGCAGGATAACCATCAGCCATCCTTAGATGAATGTATCGTAGAGACATGCACCCGGTATCACAAGACTAGCAACTGCTTGACAGTCCGTCTATCAAACAACACGAGAAATGATTGTCACACATGCTCCGTAGCTCAACAAGACTGAAGACCAGAATGGATGTTAATAGCATTAGCAGCACACTAGCTAGTCACGAGGAAAGATTTTCAACGTCTTTTCGTCATCTAGTTGATCTTTTATATGATGTGTTGTGTAAAACTAAGACAGGAACAACATTAAATTAAAAGCACTAAATGAATACAGAGCCACCATCCACCAGTACCAGCCTGGACCACAAATGTGCACATTAGCACTCAATAAGCTCATCAAATCTTAGCTTATGCATTCCCACATAGTATCAGCTTTTGGGAGCTAACATGAGGTGAAAGAAAAAGGGTAAAAATGCAGTGTAGCAGTCTGTGAAGCGTGGGACAAAGTTACATGGTGCCTTCAAGGACCGTCCAACAGTGGCATGAGTCGCCGCTTGCATATAAACTGTGGGATTTCTAACTGCATATTATTTTTGGAATAAAATAATGGCCCATATTTCCAAATATGATATCATTTAATTCAATTTGATGTAGTTATTTACAAATGATTTTATTTTTATAAGTGTTTTCTGAAGTGTTTCCCGCAGCACGCTTGTGGATATGATGTGCTTTTTTACACTTTTGAAAATACTGTCTGAATGACACTTTTATACAATTGGCTTCTTTATTTTTTATGTATTAATGTCTGATTCATGTCTACATCAACAATTGTAACCGCTGAATTGTATCAAATTGAATTGTTTGTACACTATATGGACTATATGTATCTCGTAGATGCCTATGGAATCATCTACCACAAATTACTGTACATCCCAGACAGAAAAAAACAGGAGTTTTTTCATTGAGTAAGGCCAATGGAGGCCTGATGGAGTATTTTAAATACATATTTTGACTGACTGACCTGACTGGTTTGAACGCACGTAACCTCTGCGTCAGTACACTGGCCGTACTCAATGTAAACACCTAAAATAGCACACCTCTGTGCTTTACCCACTAGTGCTATGGCTACATCCAAATCAGATGATATATCTCATTTCTTTCATTTGTTGTCTTTGTGCATACTCAAATAGTTGCTCCTTGGAAGCAAAACATGACAAGTGTGTACCCTGACCCGTGACCCGCCAAACAGTCTTGTGTCATTTCCAGCTCAGCAATCCCACTCAGGCCATAAACATTAACTTGAACTGAAAATAATTAACTGCACCTTTACAACACACACAAACAAGGTATTAGTTGTTTTATTATTACCATTGCAAAAATACCCTAATACTGTGAAAGTCAATATTCTTCTGTTCTGTCCCTAAATGGTTCCCGTTCTAGAATACTACTCCTAAGTCATTTGTATGTCAGTAGGAACTCACTTAAATGTTGGACATGCATGTACTGTATTTTCTGGACTATAAATTGTCTTTGTCATTGTTTGGCTGCTCTCGTGCGTCAATGTACAGTACACGGTGGTGTGAAAAGGTGTTTGTCACCTTCCTGATTTCTTTTTTTTTTTTTTTTCCCATGTTTGTCACACTTAAATGTTTCAGTTACTGATAACTGCCTTGCTGGACTCGCTGGCTTGTTGTGTTAATTTAGCCGATTCAGCCTCCTAGGTATGCTCTTTCTGCTACTGTGTAGCTGAATAACTATTAATTTGTTACATTAAAATAGCGGATAAAATATTATAGGAATAAAGTCATAATATTACGAGAATGAAATCATAATATTACGAAAATAAAATCAAAATATAATGAGGAAATGTCATAATATCGGAATAAAGTCATAATGTTATGGGAATAGAGTCATAATATGATGGGAATAGAGTCATAATATGATGGGAATAAAGTCATAATATGATGGGAATAAAGTCATAATATTATGGGAATAACGTCATAATATTATGGGAATAAAGTCATTATATGATGGGAATAAAGTCATAATATTATAGGAATAAAGTCATAATATTATGGGAATAAAGTCATAATATGATAAGAATAATGTCATAATATGATGGGAATAAAGTCATAATGTGATGGGAATAAAGTCATAATATGATGGGAATAAAGTCATAATATTATGGGAATAAAGTCATAATATTATAGGAATAAAGTCATAATATTACGGGAATGAAGTCATAATATTATGGGAATAAAGTCATAATATTATGGGAATAAAGTCATAATATGATAGGAATAATGTCATAATATGATGGGAATAAAGTCATAATGTGATGGGAATAAAGTCATAATATGATGGGAATAAAGTCATAATATGATGGGAATAAAGTCATAATATTATGGGAATAAAGTCATAATATGATAGGAATAATGTCATAATATGATGGGAATAACGTCATAATATTATGGGAATAAAGTCATAATATTATGGGAATAAAGTCATTATATGATGGGAATAAAGTCATAATATTATAGGAATAAAGTCATAATATTATGGGAATAAAGTCATAATATGATGGGAATAACGTCATAATATTATGGGAATAAAGTCATAATATTATGGGAATAAAGTCATTATATGATGGGAATAAAGTCATAATATTATAGGAATAAAGTCATAATATGATGGGAATAAAGTCATAATGTGATGGGAATAAAGTCATAATATGATGGGAATAAAGTCATAATGTGATGGGAATAAAGTCATAATATGATGGGAATAAAGTCATAATATGATGGGAATAAAGTCATAATATTATGGGAATAAAGTCATAATATTATGGGAATAAAGTCATAATATTATAGGAATAAAGTCATAATATTATGGGAATGAAGTCATAATATTATGGGAATAAAGTCATAATATTATGGGAATAAAGTCATAATATGATAGGAATAATGTCATAATATGATGGGAATAAAGTCATAATGTGATGGGAATAAAGTCATAATATGATGGGAATAAAGTCATAATATGATGGGAATAAAGTCATAATATTATAGGAATAAAGTCATAATATTATAGGAATAACATCATAATATTATGGGAATAAAGTCATAATATTATAGGAATAAAGTCATAATATTATGGGAATAAAGTCATAATGTGATGGGAATAAAGTCATAATATTATAGGAATAACGTCATAATATTATGGGAATAAAATCATTATATGATGGGAATAAAGTCATAATATTATAGGAATAAAGTCATAATATTATAGGAATAAAGTCCTAATATGATGGGAATAAAGTCATAATATTATGGGAATAAAGTCATAATATTATGGGAATAAAGTCATTATATGATGGGAATAAAGTCATTATATGATGGGAATAAAGTCATAATATTATAGGAATAAAGTCATAATATTATAGGAATAAAGTCATAATATTATGGGAATAAAGTCATAATATTATGGGAATAAAGTCATAATATGATAGGAATAAAGTCATAATATGATGGGAATAAAGTCATAATGTGATGGGAATAAAGTCATAATATTATGGGAATAACGTCATAATATTATAGGAATAAAGTCATAATATTATAGGAATAACATCATAATATTATGGGAATAAAGTCATAATATTATCGGAATAACGTCATAATATGATGGGAAAAAAGTCATCATTGACAAGGAATAGTTCTAAAAAGAAATAAACAAACAGTGCAAAAAAGCTGAGATGCAGTACTTTTCTTGAAATATATACAGTACAACTTTGTAAGCATATGCTTTCATTTTTGGTGGGAAAGGTTTGGCCAGCTTTGTGTATTAAAGCGTTACATCCTCAATGATCAAGTTACAGTGAGGTCACAGCACAAAGGCAAACAAGGGCAAGAACAACATACAGTAGCTGAGAGTTTGCAGCTGCACAAGAAGGAAAGCGAGTGACGGGAGAACATTTAGCACAACTGTTGAGCACAGATTTGTCAACAATATTTGAGAGAAATGGTGATATTGTGGATGTGGAAAAAGTTTTACATCTTTGAGATCAAAATGGGAGCAAAAAGTGTTCCATTTATATTTTTCTTGAGTGCACAAAAACATTCCATTCATAAATAAGCAATCCTAATGTGGAAATGAACTGATCAGTCGAAAATGGCATTTTCAGATTGCACAGTGTCTTGGCTACACATAATGGTGTTTGTTGCATCTTTTTGCTTCATTTCCTGACTTCCTAGGATGAACGTTCCAAAGTCCTCGATTTGTTCATATTTTGGATCATAGTATCTGAAATTATCCCATTATCTGGATCTTTGATATTTTCTACAACCTGTTGGAAACTTGCCCTGTATGTTTTTTTCCCCAAGTCCTCTGACCATTTTTTGTGGAGTTATATGCACAAATGCCGAAAATGGTCCTACCTCACAATGTTAAAGAATGCTTTAAAGACATCTTGGATCCAGATGGTGATCGGAAAATTGTATCAGTTCTTCCATATCCCATTTCCGACAATTCCTGAAAATTTCATTTAAATGCATTCAGAACTAAAGAACAAAATTTAAAAATTATCAACTAATAAAAGTGCATATGATTCCTGCTTTTTCAGACTGCTGGTTGGCAACCCCTGCCATCGGGTGTAAATACAGTAAATGGGTTAGGGTGCACGTTGGGGGCTACCGGCCAGTGTGACCTACCTGGATGAGTTCCGGTCGAAAGTTGATGGTGCGAAGCCAGTCTGGCAAACGCGGGTAGCTGTCCAGGGCCTCGGGTCTCTCTGTCTCTGGCACTTTGAGCTTGCACTGCAGCTGTTTGCAGATGTACTTCACAAGCTTCACCTGCAGGTGGCAATAGAGGACGTGTGACTGTTTCAATGCAGTATTATCATTGTGATCACTATCATAGTTCATCATTTCATTACTACTATTATGTGTGACTGTTTCAATGCAGTATTATCATTGTGATCACTATCATAGTTCATCATTTCATCACTACTATTATGTGTGACTGTTTCAATGCAGTATTATCATTGTGATCACTATCATAGTTCATCATTTCATCACTACTATTATGTGTGACTGTTTCAATGCAGTATTATCATTGTGATCACTATCATAGTTCATCATTTCATCACTACTATTATGTGACTGTTTCAATGCAGTATTATCATTGTGATCACTATCATAGTTCATCATTTCATCACTACTATTATGTGTGACTGTTTCAATGCAGTATTGTCATTGTGGTTGTTGATATTATCTTGTGTTTTTCATCATGGTCTTTATAGTCATCACAGACATTTGCTGATGTAGTGCTGTATGTTTCTGTTGTTGTCACTTTTTTTTCTGCTGTTGTCCTTGTCTGTCTTTTTTTTTTTGTCCCCCTCTCATCCCCGCATCCCCCCTCTGTTTTCTTTTCTCTTCTTCTCTGCCCCCTCCTGCTCTGGTCCGGCTGCTCCAAATTTGAATAATAACAAGCATCCAAGTCAAATAAATTCAGTATAACAGGGGAAGTGTATATCACACTTCTCCCTGGCAGAGTAAATCTGTTGAGCACGTGAGGGCATTTAGATCTACAATTCTATCTGCCTTAAAGGCTGGACAGGACAGGGGGGGAAAAAAAAAAAAAATAGAGGACGTGTGTCACGGGCTGGACATCAACGTCAACACGTATTCACTTTTCCATTCAACAAACGTGCTCCAACAACACAAGGCAACATACCTGCACTGTTTGTTTGACCCAATTTCACATTGCCCCCACTGGGCAACACACTCACTGGACACATCATTAGGTACAGCTGCACCGTCGTGACAAAATGTGTATTTTTATCAAGCTTTGCTTTGCTTTATATACTCCGTATGACATGCACTGCAAACTACAAACACAAAACTCAACAACAAATGTAAACGTGAGCATTGCTATGTTTTTATACTACTTGTAGATGTTTTAAATATCATGCCATGTCTGGTGACCAAGAAGATGAAGTTGTCAGTGATAAAAATCATCAGTAATAAATCAGTAATAAATCATCAGGGATAGGGTGAGGCTTCCGGGTGTTGGGGAGTCGACCACTGTGTGTGTGTGCGCGTGCGTGTGTGCGCGCTTGGGTGCGTAGGATTGTGCATGTGCGTGCGCGTGGAGGCGTAGGGGTGTGTATGTGCGTGCGTGTGTGTACTTTTATTTATTTATTTATTTTAGTTATTTATTTTGGGGGGGGGGCATGCAGGGGTTTGCTCCGTGGGGTCGGGTGCTGGGTGATACATTTCTGCCGCCCGTGCCTCCGCCGGGTGGGTGGAGGGTGTGCCTCCTGCATTCCTGGGCGGGGCGGCCCTGTGACGGGGGTCGGGCGGGGGTTGGCCCGGGGCGGGCCAGGCTTCGCTCCCTGGGGGTGGAGGTGGCGGTGGGCGGGGATTGGCGCTTCCGGTGCGGGCGGGCTTCTTTCCGGTTGTGGGGGTGTCTCTGGGCCTGCCGGTTTGTGGCCCCCGGTACTCGTCTGCCTTTGTGGGGTGTGATCTCTCACTGGTCTCAGGGGTTGGCAGTCCTCCGCCCTGTCCTTGGCTGGGATTACCTTGCTGGTCCTACCGGGGGGGAGGGCTCTCTGGGCTGGCTCTTGGGGCACTGATCTTTGTGCTGCCTGCCCCTGTGGGCCTGGTGGCCTTCTGTTGTCATTGTCTCTTGTCTCTCTTTTTTTTTGTCGTCCCCCCCCCCCCCCCCGTTTACTTTTCTCTTCTTCTCTGTCCCCTCCTGCTCCGGTCCGGTCGCTCCAAATTTGCTTTTATAACAAGCATCAAAGTCAAATAAATTCTGTATAACAGGAGAAGTGACACTTCTCCCTGCAAAGTAAATCTGTTGAGCACTTGACAGCATTTAGATGTACAATTCTATCTGCTTTAAAGGCTGGACAGGACAGGGGTTAAAAAAAAAAAAAAAATCATCAGTAAATGTTCTTTATCAAGGGAATAATATAGTAAGT